>NC_052109.1:8656923-8672405 GCF_012273895.1 Zerene cesonia
AAAAAAAAAAAAAAAAAAATATGAACTTATAGTAAACCAGATGGGGAAAATTCATAAAAAATATACTATTCGCTTAACCAATAGCGATACAAACAACCAATGAAGTTATCGATCGGAGAACATCACAGAATATCGACCAATAGCAGCGCAGTATTCATCGCGCCCCGAACTGTGATTGGACGAGAATCTAGCGCGTATCGCCGCAACTCATTAGCTATAGGAACACTGTACTAAATACCTACATACATTTGTGTCGTGTCTCGCTCTAGTATATAAAATTAATTATCGAAATATTGCATCACATTGTTTATGGGAATATTTATTGGATAAGTTTATTGTTTATTGAATATTACCGAAGTGGTAACCGTTTTACGATTTATTTTATATTTTTGTTACGTGTTTTTTGACATGGCCGTTGAGATTGTGACGTGAATTATTATAGCAGTGTGGTGTAATTTATCGACGAACGATTATTGAGATTTCGAGTAAAAATATCATCAATTTTATTCGATTAATTCATGTGGTGTGTTGAATACAAATTGATCACCAGTAGTGAAGAGTTAAAGCTTACGTGTATACTACACATGCGGAATAAGTATATATGTTGAAAGTAATAAATAACAGAGCTATATATAAGGAAACGGTGTTACGGTTCTAGTGAAATTGGATGATATGTTTATTCGGCAGCCGTTTCTCAGCGGGCGCGTGTGACGTCACGTGGAATGTTCTCGAAGGTTCTAGTCAGTCGCCGCGACGGGCCGGCGCTCGGCCGCGTCGTTGTATTATTTCGGTTCGTTTCGTTTTGTACGTTCTATCTATATGTACGTCTGTCTGTCGTAGCGTAGGTTAGGTGTAGCGCTCGGGCGGTCGGCACGCTCGCTTCTTCCTTTACGTTTTTTTATTAGATACGATTATATGATACGGGTGACAGTTTCGGCCGCTAGATGGCGTTTGTCTGTCGATGCCATATTATCAGAAACAAAAATAGGGTTCAATATAAAAAATATATATGTAAAATTCAAATTGGGAACTCGCAAGTCTACACCGGCGCCACCTAGCGGCGGGGGCGGCCCACAGACATCGGGATACCTCACGAACGAGTTGCCAAATCGGTTCGCTTGAAGTTTCTTATGACGTTTCTGTCCGCGGATACCAGCCAATATTATATTTTGCTCGTTGATCTGTTTTTAGATATAATTTATGAAGTATTTATAAGTGTTAAGTATGAGATGTATAATCTTAGGTTATTCCCCCACGCTGCTGTATTGACCCTGATTCGTGATAATATTTTGTAACAAATGTAGTCGGGGAGGCGACCGACCTCCAGTTGGGAGGATCTTACGTAGATTTATGTACACTGCGAATTTTGTCAGTATGTTATACGGTCAGTAAGTGGGAGAAATGATTTTTGCGACCCGCCGCGTCGAGCGAGAGATTCTTAATAATTGCGATTAACAATCAAATTTAAAAAAAAAAATCGAAAAAAAAAATCTTAAGCTCCTAGTTTGTTGAAAAATATATTTTCCCTGAAGATTAACATATATGAAGAGGTTAGAGCAATTATTGATTGTTGTAAATATTGAATAAAATTTTATCGCATAGTGTGAACGCGACCTAAGGAAATCTTGTTGGTAGGATGCGCTCTCGTACTTGAATGCATAAGGTCTCTCTTTATATTGAGCGTTTTAGAACAAATATTACTATTTTGGGGTCACTGTTTGGTTTTTGAAGCAGATAAATATATTGTTTAAACTATTAACAGAATTTAAAAAATAATGTTTTGAATTTAAATTGTTTTTATTAAGGATGGACCTTATAGGGTAGTAGTTTCGATTTGATGGGGCAAGATGCAATCGAATAACCCCATTTGTATTGGTGTGTGTTTGTTTGTGCGCGTGTATGTGTGCGTGTGTATTTGTGTGTGCGTGTGTGCACTTGCTGCGCCGTGGAGAGGCAATTATACTTTGAGAGACAATATTGTGATTGTCTCTTGGACTATAGTTGGACTTTGGTTTTTGTTTACGTTTATGAATTTTTTATGGCGCGCTTCGGTCGAACGGAAACGGGGAAATGTTTCTGCAATACTGTGAGTTTTGTTTGATATCTGAAGTCATAAAATTTATAAAATCTACACTCTTAATATTAAATTGATTTCTCAAATAAACATCTCATAAGGTAATAGAGAATTTCACGAAGGAACAACCGCGCCCCGTTTACGTGCGACGCGCGACGGAATGTCGATCCAGCTTCTAGTCTCATAGTTGTGTTATTATAGCTATATGCATTTCTCAATACTCAGTGGGTCCTGTCCGCCTTTAACAGTATTTTGTTGGCTATTTCACAAACATATATAATAAAAAAATAACGGAATATATCGTGAAATACCGATCGGTTATATCAGAATTAATTCGAACCGTAGGCACCGCGAGTGCTATATAATATATTGTGTTAAACACCTGTAATGAAATTGCGATCTGTTGTGTTTCACTGTTGCATCGGAAGTATTATTTATTATAGTTTAAGTGGATACCAAAGGTTTAGTTGTAAGCGAGCGCGGGCGAGGGCTTAGCGCGGCTAAGGCTTCTATGTAGTCGTTAGGGTAACGTGTATTTACTTGTGCGGCGAGATAACTTGGGTGGCGGACGCGACGGTTGCTTGCGTTCGGCCGATGGATGTTTCCAGAAAGTTCTACGTCTGCGAGATGATGCGTAGAAATTTCTGGAAACGTCCGTCATAGATATGAGATATGTGTAAAAATAGATGGGGCATGTACGTAAAAGATCCACACTGTGAAATTTAATAGCGATAAAGTTGTTTCAGTGAGATTTAAGTAAACGTACAAATGGGAATTTTGGTCATTAAATTGTTGCTTTGCGGATCAGAAACACTTTTTGGATCAATGATTTAACCTGCTCTGTGCCTTCGTCTCTGGTACTTGTATTGCATTCGTGTCTATGGCTATGATGGTTAGTGTGACAGAGACGGCGGCAGTGTGCGTCCGTCTCGCTCGCCACGCAAGTTGCGCCGTTCCACGCATTGTTGTCTTTTCGTACGTTGCTTGTGGGCGAATCGTTTTGTACATTTTTATTTTATTCGGTGTTGATACTAATGTATAGGTTTATTGACCACGCCGGTTGAGGTGCGGTTGTGGGCCTCCGGCCGTAGCCACGCCTTCTGTTTAGCTCGATTTGCGCAAGTTATTTGCACAAGTGAGATAAGTGAAACGGGAATCGTGCAATTTTGTGCAATTTTGCACGGATACTGTTTATCGTTTGTGATGGATTTTTGTACGTTTGTCCTTGTCATTATCGGTGCCAGGCCACGACCGTACCTGAATCCGTGATTGTGTAACACGCGTGTGTCGCGCGGTGTTCCCGAGCCGCGTGCGGCCGGCGCGGGGCTCGACCCTTATGTATAGACGCTTTCTTACTCATGTCATTAGTTTTCTATTAACTATTGCGCTTGGCGCGAACGTGGGACAAGAGAGAGATTATATGTACTTAACATTGTAGGCATCTTCGCACTGGTGGTGAAGTGTGGAACCGCTCTTAGTACGCAATTATACAGTAATGTCTCCCAAAGGAATGTGGCGGTGTGTAGTTGGATACTAAGAGCGGATAACGTAATTCAGCCAATAGGAAGCCGCCATTTGACGTGAGGTCACCCCGGCGGCCTCCCATTGGCTGGCGTGTAGTTAGACCGCGTTCGTCCCAAGCATATTTCCTCATTGTATGTAATTCGAATCTTACCGTTATTAGTAATCGTGAAGTTTATTTAGTAGATCTTACTAATTTAGAGTAGTCTTTATTGTAATAGGAGTAGAGTCGCGGGTCGCGTGGCCGTTCGGCACTTCTGAACTTATTAACTAAGAAATGGCCTATCGGTATGCTGTATGTGTGTTAGGTTTACGGAGTTATTTATTAGTGTGTTCGCGTTTATCGGGTTTGAAACATGTTAAAAATGGGTTTGAAAAAAATGTTGTTGAGAAAATGGTTATGTTATGAAATAGCGCTCATATACATCGTTTAAAAATAACCAAAGATACAATAGTCGAAGCATTGGCACTGAATCATCATGACGTACAAGAAGCCTTGCAACTGAATGTTTGTGACATGTTTTAAATCGGTCAAACCGCGAAACGCCCGCGTGAGAGTAGTATTAATGTCTCGAATAGGACCCGCCGCGGCGCGCGACCCGCCCGCCATATTTGTTTGACCTCTAGTTGTGTGTGTGTCTGTCGTTTGCCTTCCGTTCACAAAAACAATCGGTTTTATCCAGAGAGAATCAGTGTTATCCAGTCTCAACCGGTTCGTTTCTGTTCTCGCACAGGGATCGGTTCATCCGGATCAAACCGGTTTGGGCTGGATAGGACCAGCTTAGTTTCGTGCTTTTTTGGTTCCAACGCCGCGTTTACGGGCGGTCATTTTGAGATCTGAAAATTTTCGATCTGCGCTGACACAACACTATGATGTTACCTTTTATTGATTCTATTTTCTGTCTGTTTGTATCGATTAATGAATAATTAATAAATTAATAATGTATTGGGAATTATATTTGTGTATTGTATTGCGCGCGTTAGTGCGCGCGTCGTCCGTACGTTTTGCGTTCCGACCGATTTTTTATTGACGTTTTCGATTCGATTTTTTGGAATCTTTTTACATTTATTTATCGATTTTTAACATTTAAATATTATTATTTCTTCGTTAATTTTAAGTATTACGATAGCTGTGTAAGTAGAACAATTTTATTGGGCGGCGTGTTATCGCTTCAGCTGCATGGCGTCCGGCACACGAGCGAGTATTTCGCGCCTTTAAATCTCTACTAGCATGTTAATGTTATTATAATAGACTATACATTTTTTGACGCAGTGGAAATGACTCGGTTTATTTATAAATGCTATAAAAATAAAACTTGACTTATAAACATAAGAAATGTGAATTGAGCCGTTCGTGTGTCGACGTCAAATAGAATATTTATTTCTCTAAGTTTCTGGTGGTGCTTGAAAAATTTTATATGTGTTGACTAATTTCGATGATTTTATTGTTATCGGGGCGACTCGGCGACCCGCTGCGACTGTCGCGGTCGCGCCGCAGCGTCGCTCCTGTGTTATCACCCTAAATGATCTTCCGTTTACATTGTTATTTCATTATTAATCCCGTTATAGCCACATTTTATATTGAATATGAAGATATTTAATAAATTCGCACAATAAACTAGTCTTGGCATAGTTTAACGACTGCTGAATGTTAAGTGGCCCTCAAATGGCTTGAGTGTCGCTTAATGTTGAGTGTCGTTTGAGAAGTTGTTGATAATGTTAAATCACAAGTTTTAGCAGTTTGCAGATGCAGGAGCACTTTTCCACATATATATTATGAATAAAATAAAGATTATAACGTTATATAACACAGTTGGAATAAATGTTAATCACAGCGAAAATCAGTGATTGCTTTTTTATAATTTTTTTACGATATTGTGAAAGTGCTTCTAGGACATTTTGTGCCAAAACTCAGTGCAATGTAATAACGTACAATATTCACAGACACAACACGCGAAGCATAATATTATATTTAAGTTTAGTATTTTTTTTTTTTATACTCGATGTTTACTTTTTAAATTATTATTTACAGCGCTTAAAGTTACCACTAGATGGAGTCACTGCTACTTACAGTACCACTTTTAAATAGAATTATCAATTTTGGTTGAAATTTTAATTGAAATAAATTATCTGTACAAGATGTTGATAGTGTTTATTTCAGCTCCATCTAGCGGATTTTTACGCACAAATTTAAATATACCCTCAAAGTAGACGCGGCTTTTATTCCCTCAGACGCTCCCAGTATCCAGCCAAAGATTATATGTACAAACTTAGTTCTCTTGCCATATATAGGTATATATATAAAATTCGTATGTCTGTCGCTTCGGCGAGGCGCTCTCGGACTGGCGCCTCGTGTAACAGATAGCAGAGTGTATGCGACGCCCGGTCCCCTCGGGCGTATAATGTAATTGTTGTTTGTTCATTGATCACTATTAGAACACATTTAGCAGATAAATTAATGCATATAATATAGTTTTATGAAATAAATATGTATATGTAATCCTACATGTCTATTAAATCAAAGAAAATAGATAACACATGGTGGTTTTATTTTTTACCTGAACACTGGTTTACGAATTAGATAGATTCAGTTGCGTAAAGGGTAGGCCAAAGGACCAAGGGTAAAACTATTACTAAGACTTGGCTGGCCGTCGGTCTGTCCGTCTGACGCACGGACTATCCGTCAATATACTCTCATGAACCGTGATAGTTAAGACATTTGATATATATCTGATGCCGCTATAACAATAATAAATAATCAAAATTAAGGTACGGTTGTAAAATAAAAATAAATATCTTCTCTATTGTTGGCATCCGTCTACTCTAATATTATAAAGAGGAAAGTTTTGTATTTTTATATGTATGTGTATCATTTGCACGCAAAACTGCTGGACCGATTTAAAACATTCTTACACCATAGGCAATCTTCATCTTCACTGAGCGATAAAGGCTATTTATTTGTACGGACGAAACGGGTAAGAACAGAGTATAACAGTCATTGTAATTTCACTATTAGAGACAAAACGTTTTTTTCTATTTGAATAAAGTAATCTGCCATGAGGTTGCATGTTTAAGACAATTTATTATAACAAGATACGCAATAAACTAATAGGTTATATAGCAAAAAGTCTATGTAGTAAGTAGTACGAGGAAGTATTGGCGTCTAATGAAGCGATACGAAGGTCGGGTTGTCGGCGCTCGGCCACGTCGCGCTAATGATGCTGGAGGATGCATGTAAATTGTTATTCTTTGAAAACATATCCTTTACTCATTATACAAACGCAATTCACCTTTCATCCAAACAAAGCATTTCATTCAGTAGGACAACTTAAAAATAAAGTGCGACTGGGGATCGTTCTCCCAGCGGTAAATATTTTTCTAGATCTTTGAACGCTAGATATGTTTACACTCTTATATAATACCCAACTCAAAATCTAGGTTTTAATATATTTTTATTTTACAAACTTCATCCCATTATCGCTCCCTATCGTACAGAGATGACCAATTTCCCTATCCTAGCTAAATAAACACATTTATTTACCAACTGTATAAACAAATAAGTTCAATAAGCCTATAAACCATAAAACATTAACCGTTAATTATTGGTAAAATGCATTAAAAGCCAATCGGTCACGATATCGGTGTAACGGTAGCACGAAGCTATACGTCGTCATTGCACGCTTTAATCTGAACTATCTGATGCGATTTCACGCCGTCTGCCCAAACAACAACAACTAATGAATAAAAGAGATAAATTACCCTGGGGCAAACGATCACCGACGGGGAAATATAATAACCGCTAGGGTTGCCAGCTTACGGTAAAATTGTAAGAGTTTGCAATAAAAGTTTATACATAGATAATAGGTATATATCTGTTATTATATGTACTTGACATGTTTTTAAATTGTATGTCATACCTAAACTACTTTTAAATGACGCGATTATTTATTCAAAATTGTACATTGATTTCGTGTTTAACTAAATTCCAACTTATAAATATATAAGCTCTCTCTCTCTATCTTACACGCGTGAAAAATATATTGTAACTAGTTATAGACTTGCAGTACACGCCTGAACCGACGTGTCATCAGTCTGTGATAAATCACTTGGAATATTTAGACTCTCGTCTCATCTGAAAGCAGGCCACAGTAGACCAGCGTGGCAACTGGCTTCCGTCGAAGCTGCTGACCCCAAACTAGTTATAGACAAGTCATTGAGTATTAAATCAGTATAGTAAGTATATAAAAAACTGCAACAAAACTCGCTCAACTTACTTACTTTACAACTTGCTTACTGCCAACCCTAGCTCATAGTGGCAAAATCCAAAAAATGCCGGATGGCCAAGTGGGAGGGCAATAAAAATGTATTACAATAATTGTTAATCCAGCCTGTCGCGGGCTCGCGGCACAATGCGCACTTGTGCAGCTGACGGGATAAAAAACTTGCCCGCACGATCCGATTAACAAAGCACGAATTAACCCCAACTTTATAAAAACTATTGAAATCCGATCTATTCAGAACGATAACACGTTACACTGCGCCGTGTATTAGACTGAATCTTTTATGTTTATACTGGAGGAGCAATGAAATGTCCGTATTGGTAGAATGAAAAGCCCGCAACAAGTGGGCGAAGTTTACAAAACGTTTAGGGAGCGCAAATATGTGGTATAGATTAAATTAATAGTTTATCGCAGCATGTGCACATTTGATGTGGCCATCGATTCTTTTTTTGATGATAAAAACATTATGCGCCCTTTCCTTTATGATAATGTCTTATTTAGGTATTATTATAATGTTATTGCGATCGGTTTACTTGTAATATTTTAAAGATATATATACAAATATTACAAAGAAGCCACATTTGGTTTTTATCACGTATGTTTGTAATGTTTTCACATAATAACGAACAGACCAATTTAAAAACTATTTCGAAATAAAAATATTGTACCAATTGCACTATCAGAAAAAAATGTACATGGCAGCGAGAATTGTCGAGATGAGAGAGAAGAGAAACTTACATGGATGTAGGTTGTATTAGATATTTAAATTCGCAGCGATATCAAACACCAAGCTTATATTATTAGCTTTACTTATGAACGTACTAGCCACTAGGTATTACACGAGTTCAGATCACGTCTACTTATCTCCCGCGACACTGCTCGCGTGCCACATGTGAGGGATATCACAGATCGCACCTCATTACTTCACACGGCGCGGTCTGCCAGCGTGACTGAACCTAACTTTTAATGTTAAGTTGAAAAAGCAACACTTCGTTAACATTGGGAAGTCACTTTACTGGACAATCGTTAACTAGGATGTCACACTCGGTTTTACTCACTTATTAGGTATTCCGAATTTTTATTTCGTATCATAAACGTAACAGTAAAAAAGTGAAGTCCCGTGTCCCCTAGTGGGGTATGGGGCAGATGATGTACATCCGTTTCACTGATCGATTCTCTTAGGGACAAGTAGGTGATCAGCCTTCTGTGTCCTGCCAGACCGAGACATTTTTTTTTTTTGTGCATCCCCACCGGGAATTGAACCCAGGACCCCTCGGTTCTACGCTCACGCGTTAACCACTGTGCCAAGGAGGCGGTCGGTAACAGTAAGGTGTAATTTTTTTGGATAACTTTAATATTATTGAGATTTTGGCTTCCAAAGAAATAACTTAGAAATTAAACAGCTATCGCTATTTTTGTATCATTATAGAGACACTTTTTCATCTATACATATAGTACATTTCCGTTTGTCCTATTGTATTATGATTAGTAAATTATTATATTTCTCTTAAATTTAATGTTTTTTCTACGGAAAATATTTGGTTTCAATCGTGATTAAAGTCATGAAACATTTAATATGTAAATCCATCAAAAACAATTCTCAAGCTTTTCGCAAGAAATAATACTGATAGGTCAGTTGGCAGGAAGGTGAGAGATAACAAAGAATGCTAATGAAATCTGTCTTACGTTATCGGCATTTATCTGAGTTATAAATACCTGTTACCTACATAAAATTTAGAATTGTTTTGGATGGCAAACATTCAATTTGAATCGGTATAGAATACATAGTACATACAGGGTACAATTGATGCTGTGAGTTGACTTGAGAGATCAACGTGTAGTCATATTTCTTGTAGTTTCAACATCCGATTATTTAGGATTATCTTCTATAAAAATAGCTAATAAACACTCCTCTCCAATGTCCTGCCAGAGCTTTAAGTTTTTGTATTTCGACTGTGCGAATCGAATCAAGGCAGTGGCTTTGACCGCTGTAACCAAGCCACTTTGTATGTAGATACTTACGATTAGTTAAATAGCTGTTATACGCTGCCCTTTTCGATTATGTATGATTTAAATTCCTTTTTTGCAAATATATCGAAGTCTAAAGAAAATTAGAAGCACAAAAAACCTTTTTATTTCTTGCATTTTCATCTGTTCTTGTAAGACCCTAGTCCACGGAGCGACTAACTCAACGTAACACCATTATTGTATGACATTAGTTAGTTGTATATTTTAATTTGTTTACCACCTGAATGATATTCAAATGACTACATAGTATAAAACAAAGTCGCCCCTATGTCCCTATGTATGCTTAAATATTTTAAGCTACGCAATGGATTTTGATGAGGTTCTTTTTAAATTGATAGAGTGATTTAAGAGGAAGGTTTACTACTACTCCGAATTTAACGGGTGCGAAACCGCGGGAAAAAGTTATTTAAAAATATACCACACGTTTTATTCTGGATGATTTGATCATTCACAACTAATTAAACAAAAACATACTGTTTGAATTATTTCTTATCTACCTATATCTATTTATATACATTTGCAAACCCCTTAATTATCGCAGCAAAAACCGAACACTATCTACGACGAAATCACAGAACTAGCATCCTGAGTCATGCGCCAACAGTGTCAGTTACACGCTGCACCTATCCCAGCCATACACACGTCACAGGTCAGATGGGACGATATCACAGCACATACATACATTACTGTCCCGTTGCGCTCTAATTAGACCTCTGCGGAAGTAGACGCAGACATGTACACTTAAATCTAGTTAATAAGCTATTTACACTGAGATTTATTCTCCTTTTAAGCATCTAGATAGCGATTGCATCGGCTGGTTGGGTGCTTAGTGTTAAATATATTATGGTTTATATTAAATGCAAATTAAAAGGGATTTCGTAAGAACACCGTACATATTTATTCCTTCGTTTTGTTATAATACACTTAATAGTTAATAGTAGTAAGATTAGATTTAGTGAGTACTTTAAGGTATACATTTAGTATTGAAAAAAGTAGACAAATAAAGATAAGGATCAAATCTTTTTCAAATGTAATGTAAAGTGATTTTCTCTCTCCTGCACCGTCGAACTGAATAATTAAACATTTAGAAATAAAGTCATTAATTCTATCTTCATTTATATATTATACAGTAGCTGTGTAAACATTTGCTTATCGCGTATTAACTATAAACCGAATAATTTAAGAAGTACCGTTCCCATAGCCCAGGTGGTCTACCGCCGGTAATTTACGAGGTCGGGTAATTATGTTAATGTTAATTAACGAACAATCTTATTTTTATGTGAACAATAACTATGTTGATCTTTTTAATGGATCGTTTCGTATCTTAAAGCTTAATGACTTAACTTGGAGCGATGACATAATATTAGGTTGAGGGGAGTCAGTATCGCATATTATTTAACGAATTAGCTTGTTCTTGGGTGTTCATGATAAAGAACAGTAGTTCTCTCCACTTGTGAGGGCTTGTACGCTTCCAACTGATTGAAGACAGTATGATGTGGACAGTTTTTAGACGATTATCAAGTCAATGAGGCTTTCTCTTTGAAGATAGGGGCTCTGATAAGAAAATATACATTAGAAATAAGACTGTCTAAGTAGGTATTATCTATTAATCTAATGAAATGTATCCGCAGTTATTCGTTTAGGGCCGTATTTATATTGCATATTAATAATAAGAAGGATATTACAGACTATTTAATAGTAGTAAAGAATCTAATATTTTTTGTTATTGCACATTCAAATATCAAATTATACGTAAGTTGACGATAATTTATAACGAACAAAGCACCTATCTATTTAGAGCAAAATATACGGAACAGTATCATGTAACCTCTATACGATTTGTCATAATCATATCTTAAGGTCCTTGTTCAAAAATCCGATCTAAAACTGGACCCTCAAAGTGTCTCACTCATCAATTTATTGAAAAATGTAAACGACAATAATTTTGAAAAGCAATCACGCCCCGCGTGCTTTTGTCACAATATATTGTGTTTTTGTCCGTACGTCCGTAATTAAGTCGCCGGGAGGTCGACAATTTATATATTAATCTGTTTGTGAGGTGAACGTTCGCGTCGGAGTGATCCCTGCGCGATCGGACGGACGGACGGACGGACCGAGGACGTAATTAATGCGGCATGCCGTGTAATTGAAACTTTTTGTTCAGATACAATGCTTTCATTTACATAAACATGATGTTAGGCCACGAAGCGTGGTGTCGTAGTGGAAGCAACATCGGGGCGGGTATTTAATAAATAAATGCATTTTTTATTGGCGTAATAAGATCCGTGTAAACGCTTTAACTTCTATGAAATATAATTGTATCTAAAAAATATAACAATGTTTTTAGACTATAAGTAGAGCTACCGGATTGTATTTCTCTCCTTTGTTATACAAAAGTACATATTATGTATATACATACTATGTACTATACCTATAGGTTATAGGTAAAAGACAGTTATTTTCCAATTCTGTCTACCCTTTATGAAGATATTATATAACTTCTTGTGAAATAGTTTTTGAAATGTAGTTCAAAATGCTAACTAAATCTTTATTAATTTCTGATTATACTGAAAGTGCTCACTTAAACAGAGTTTGGGATAGAGAAGTCAATACCTATTGTCTTGTAAAAGCTTATTAAACGCATATCTCCTGACCACAGACCCCAATCGAACTATGCGATGATCTCGAATTAAAATGCTAATCGCCAAGACGCATGTGTGTGATGCGCACGCGCATCGCTTTCATCTCGTTTATTTAACATTCAAAAGTAAACAAAAGAACGTAACTTGATACTGACAATATCTGAAACGAGAGACATTTGTTGGAAATGTTCCGTCGTCTGATGTTATTGTTTATAATGATTAACAGAATAACTCTCTTTCTAGGCACTTTTATTAATATTGTGATTAAATTTCTGAACACAGAAGCCTTATTTTATACCTATCAGTAAACAAACGTTATTATTACTTATTATTATGGAAACAAAAAAAGAGGCTGATGTAGGTATGTCCATTTTTCAACTTCTAAGTGTTATGCCGTTTAAGTGTAATGTATCTTATTTAATTTGATATTAATATTGCTAGGAAAAAAAAAATGATTACAAAATGATGACTATGATGTGTTTTTTAATTCGTGCACGCCATTTTGTTAAAAATTAATTTTTAATAATTATAATGTAGCATTGATATGTCAAAATCCGTCCAGTGGTTTGGACTGTAAAAGTCCCATGAAATAGACATGCAATGACTTTCGCAGTCGGGTAAGAAAGGTTCATTAAACCCACTTCCCACAATCTAATTAATAACCTCTGTCAATCGAATTAAATCGTAGATTTAGGCTATTACAAGAAATATAACACCAATGATTGATAAGCAATGCTACAGAAGGCAGCCTGAGCAGTCTGGATGGGAGACGGATAGCCCGCCGCCTGACCTCTGCCGCGCTCGCCACGCTCAAGGTACTGACACCACGCTGTATGGAAACATTTAATGCGAAACTGTGTTTATTTGTTCTTTTGTCTATCTCTCACGTGGTAACGGAACGATTTTACGATATGATTTTTATGACTGGTTAGTAGGGAAGCTAGAGAGTGACACAGGCTATTTTTTACCGTAGTGAAACATCTGATTGGTCGCTGGCGGAAGGTTAGTATTTATATTTAGATATAAGAATATATTAGGTACGAGTCATATTACGAAACTGTCCTCAAATTTTGTGCGATTTTCGAATAAATGTGTGTACCCTCTATTATATAGTATCTAACAAATGAATGATATATTTCACCTGCTGTGATCACATACATATCTCAAATTTTTGTATAGGTAGAAGTAGATAATTAGTTTCCAATTTATTTCATTTGCCAGAGGGCCTGGATGATGTACAATAAATAAAGACAACACGAGTGTTTTATTATCTAACGGTGCTCATCATTTACTGAGTGGGAATGTCAACTTTTTACGTCTTCTCCTGTTATCTATTAAGTTGTCAACAGATCTAGGATCAGATTATCTAGCCTCTAGAGCCTATGAAAGTACGAAGAAGATTGCAGAACAGAAAAAAGCATACACCGTAACATACACAGCGAGGCACACAAAAAGTGGATGTGATGAAGTAGCCAGCATACCGACAACACACATCCATCCGTCATTGTCAGCAGACAGTCGTAATTACTAGATTACTATACATTTTATTGCCTCCTTTATCGCCCGAGAATAAACCGTCCATTAAATCTTACGGCCCGTTTACGGGCGCCGTTAATCACCGAAATTTAGGACTAATTTAAAATGTTCTCGTCGAGTCAATAATTTGTGTGTTAACAAAGCTTTACAAATATCGGATTACTTGACCCTTTGATTGCGCGTGTCGTGAGCACCCCGCATTTGTCAGCCGGTTACTCAATTCGTGTAATATTTAATATTTCGATTATTTCAAATACCGACAGTGTGCTTTAGTCTGTCTGAAGCTCTGTAAGTACCCTCTGGCCTTACGTGGATTTATGGATGGCATTCGTTTTTATTAGATTTTTCATACTGCTACAAAAAATGCTCAGTCTGGATTTTGGTTTGGCTCTAACAAGATATGAAATAGCAGAGATAAACATTGTTTTTTATAATTTATGACTACAATAGCCACTTATTCGCGTATGTTTAAAAGAGTATAGGAATATTGGCTTGCAAATATATCGCATATAAGAGGAATTGTTTCTGTTTCGCTCTTCTGAAACATAAAGTTAAGGTAGAATGGTGTCTTGATTTGCGTCTTTAACGCTGTTTTCTTTGAGCCATGTAAAGATTCATTTAAAATGTGCTTAAAATTTTATAATTTGCAAAAAAAAAAAAATCATAATTGACATAGCAAGCTTATTCAGCTACGTAATGAATATGAGAATCGATATTATCTACGGAATACAACCTAACAAGAGGGCCATTATCAACACCACTTGCATACAAATTCTAACAAACGAGGTTCATTTCCAACAACAGCAGACCCACCCATTAGTGCACTTTTATGAATTAAACGTGACGTTTGAAGCAGAGTATTCCCATATACAATGTAATGATGGTCGCATTAATGCAGATCACGGTTGCGCGGGAAAGGGAGGGAAATGAAAACTGTTCGGCAATATATTACGCGATGCGAGCCGCGTGACGTGTAATTGCGCTCGGCTCACGGCGCGGGCGCGGTCGTGCGCCCGCGCAGGAGCCCGGGCCGGCGGCAGACGTGCGACTGCGCTGCGACTTAGTCGTAATGGAATCGCAATTAAGTTAGTAATTTATCTGATAGAACGGATGAATTATTAATATGATTACATAATACATTTTAGACGTTTTTAAGGCATTTTTATAAGATTTAAGCGAGTACAATGTATATGCTATGTCTATTATAAGAATTGATTACAAATAAAACACGAGTCAAGGATTACTTCAAAATCTAAATAGCCTGTGTGCAATATAGCAAACGATAATTGAGTTTGAAATAATGAATCGGGTCGCGAGCGCACACCGGCCTTGTGATCCTGGCATCAGAAAGCGGACTCCGTTCTGCAACCGGAGATAGTTTTATTTATGCCCCTCAGTTTA
>NC_052109.1:8672489-8679107 GCF_012273895.1 Zerene cesonia
GGGAGGCGCTGTTTATCATTATGTCGTGTTCGCGGGAGAGCAGCATCATTAGTTATGGTGGGAATAATGAAGACTGCAGCAATTATAAGGTCCATTAGAATAGCCTCCACCCGGATTCCTTTATCACAGTTTATAAGGAAAATGTCGATCCGTCTATAGAGTAGGGATAGTTTAGATCTGGCATTGTTAATTTAATTTAGGTAAAATCCTTTTCCTGTTCGGTTGTTGTATATAAAAACAGTGTGATACACATTTCGTTGTGTGGAAAGGAAAGGCAAATGTGTGCTTTAACATAAATAGATTTAGTGACATTTAATAAGACGTAAATGCTTATCTTAAATATAAAATTCTCGTGTCACAGTTTTCGTTGCTATACTCATCCGAAACGGCTTAACCGATTTTGATGAATTTTTTTGTGTTTATCCGGTATCTATGAGAATCGGCCAACATCTATTTTTCATACCCCTAAATGATAAGAGTAAGGCAGAACAGCGTTTGCCGGGTGCAGATAGTTATTACATAATATAATGAAATCTTCAAAAAACATAAGATACAGACATCAATACTCAGAAGACATAATATAACAACCGATACATGAAATAAATGAATGTAAAAATGATAACAATCAATTACTAAATAAAAAAATATTTGAGAGTCTCTCTACAAAAAGAAACCTAGTAACTGCATCGTGCGTCGTCCGCAATTCAAGATGATCTGAACATGAAACAGTTCCAAGTACAATACAGATAGCACTAGTGGCGTGCCGCGACGTCGTTTGTCTCTGGATTTATGGTGATAACGGCCAGCACTTAACACCAGATCGCGGCTGGAACACGACGCGCGAATACAATTTAGCACGCAATTATTATTTACATTTAAAATTGTGCCTTTGTTTTTCTTACACGAAACGTGTCGAGAACAGATGAGCGATCTGTATATAGTTTAACACGATGCAGGTTTTTATTTGATCAATTGAAAGCAAGAAAGAAAGAAACATTTATTTAACAAACAATTGATTATATGGATGGATTTTATGATCTGAACAATGTATTTCTTGGTTTTGCAATCAAATGTGGTTAATCTTTGCATCAGCAAGCGGTGTGCTTTTAAAGAATGTCATAGGCCTCACCATCTTAGTGGAAATTCGCATTGAATGAACTAAAAGTATTTGTTACACACTTGGTAATATTGTACCCAATTTCAAGGGCGAAGTAATCCTATACCCTATGGGGTAGGTCTATTACATATTCTAATTCACTGATCGATTTTTATCTCCAGTACTGGTTAATCGTATTACTGTGCTTTTTGAGATCAAAAAAACGTTGGTGTGTAGTTGCGGAAATAGAATCCAGAACCCTGTAGTTGTACCAGAGAGTTTCTGGGGCTTTAGAAAAAGTTATCGAATGAATATATAAAATATCGTACAAAAACGGTTCAGAGTCAGTTCCGTTCAAAAATGAGTATATTTACCTCTTCATAATAAAAACCATTTTTATAACTCTCTTACAAATCAAACTCCTCTCAATCAATATTAACAACAACGCTAATTTATAAAATCAAAACCAATTGAAGCTTTAATCAAGAAGCTGTATTATTTTATGGTTTATAAGTACAGTGCTTCCATTAAGTATTTATTGAAAGCGCTTAACAAATACGAGTGCGATGGTGTACTTGTTTGCGAAGTGCCAATTTATCGGTCAACAATCACCGAGAAATGAGAGGTTTAATATTGACGCTAAAAATAGCCGCTCGAAAATGCTC
The DNA here is from genome assembly GCF_012273895.1 of Zerene cesonia. Taxonomy (NCBI): domain Eukaryota; kingdom Metazoa; phylum Arthropoda; class Insecta; order Lepidoptera; family Pieridae; genus Zerene; species Zerene cesonia. The sequence continues at coordinate 8,674,251 of NC_052109.1, forward strand.
AGGCGCAGGCCTCACCGACTGTACGGAGCAATACCGAAGTGATATCACTATTTACTATGCATCTTGGTGGCACTGGGGCTTTACTTAAATTTGTTATAGCATTGTGTATTACTTCAGAGGTGCATTAAATATGCTTTTTTGTTTCAGATCTTTCTTTTTTGTCTTTCCTTTAATGAGTGTAAAATATACCCACATAATAATGTATTAATTAATCGATCGATCGATCGATCGATCTGTTTTTAGTGCTATTGTTGTTCTGTTAAAATTTTAATCGAAAATTAAATAAAAGATAACCAGTGAAATAACAGATACATCCAATTTATATATTATGATTATCATTGACCATGATTTGATCATAAACCAACGTTCTTTTGATGTCTATAGGTACAGTAGTAGTACAATTTTTAACTGCGAAAAAAAGTATCAATAGCATCATAAATCACTGCGATATCCATTAAACAGTCAGTGTGTCGTATCTAAGTCTAGTCGTTGACCTCGGCAGGTAATTGGCCACTTGTCTGGGAGAGCCGTCTCTGCGCCTGCGCGGTGCGGAAATCGCCTCATATCGTGAACTTTAATTAGCTGACCTTTCAATGTGTTTCACTGGTGTACATGCAAGTGAAGTGTATACAGTATACGTTATAACTTTAATGGACTGAGCTCGATATTTTTCTAACAGAGAAATGGCGTCTACTCGTGATTCTTTTATCTACACTAATCTATAATATTATAAAGACGAAACTTGTGTATTTTTTTAACGTTTTAAAAGCTGCTTCACCGATTTTAAAAATTCTTTCAACATTGGTAAGCTGCGACTTCACTGGGTGACATAGTGTATGTGTGCACCACGAGCAAAACCGGGGCGAACAGCTGGTCGTAGATGTAGGTAACCTACTCGACATACACTTCTGATGAGCAACAAGAGCGAACCGAAACAAAGCAAGTTGGGAGATCTATCCACGTATAGTTGGACTTCTGGAAGTTATCTCTGGCTTCTTGATAATATAAAGAAGTTAAGATTTACTTGATTAAAAAATGATTGGTGTATAGATCGATCACAGAAATGACAGTAATATTAATCAATTTTAAAGAGAACAGGTATCATGGTTTTAGTATTTCATCACCAAATGTGCAATCGTGAGGCTTAACGGTCGCAATGAATTCATTACATCCACAAGTACATTCTAATGTTCCAGTTTTCTCACACTGCGGCACACCCTCAACCGTGCTAATTCATGACATCTGTTCGTGATGAGGCGGACTCTGGGAGAGGGGAGTTTTCATCTTTGAGGAGCTTGTTGTATTCCGTAGACCTTTTTGGCAATATTATTATGGTCAATAAGTTATAGATAGTGGACATAGGTGTAGTATTCAAAAGTATAGTTTGATCCGGGATTATGGGATAATCTATGTAGGGACACATATGCAAATAATAAAAATAAACACGCTGATCGAAGCTATTTGTCTATGTATGTGTCCTCATTAATTCCCTGCCGCTTTTACGTTTTTCTTGAAAAAGGGGGTAATAGTGTAATACACATATGCAAATAATAAAAACAGATAGCTTCGATCAATGTATTTATTTTTATTAATTTTGTGTGTCTCTACAATCCACTTTTAAGATTGGATCCCAGCAGAAACAGCTTTTTTGTAATGATTTCTTTATCAATGGCCGATCGTGCTAATTCTGTAATGTGTAATTGTATACAAAATATACTGTATATACTAATAATCCAAACTTTATATACCTTTAAATGTAGAAATACTTAAAATTTGTTTAGACAGTCTGTGAAGTGTTTACTCTCCGAAATATTTTGTGGGAAAGTTAAGTTTTGTAGGTTAGTCATGCTGATGCTAGGGGCCCTGAAGCGTGAAGATCTGGGCGGCGTGGGGCGGCGTGGGGCGGGGGGGCGTGGCCGAGCTGGCCTGTGATTGGCTGGAGAAAGCGCGTGCTTTCGACTTGATTAGCGATTTGGTGAGGTCAGAACAATGGATGCAACGTGACCCCAGTGTACGGGTTCCGTTTAATTAATTTGTGGGCTACATGTAATTTGATAGTTTGCGGTATATTGTAGTTTTAGTTGTGGTGGTTTTATGTTATAGGACGTTAAGTCGAGAAATTATTTGTTTAAATTTTGACCTAAATGGCATTCGACATAGAAATGGGTATGGTGAGGAGGGTTAACCGTTAACCCAATAAAGACTAAATAGCATTATAAAAATTAGATATCATAGTCAAATTGATTCGGTGATGCAAGTGAGGGTCAGTACCATGTCAGTACCTACGTTGTCCAATGATAATCAGTTAAAATCTAGTACCTACATGTATATGATATGTACACGTAGGTACTTAGAATTTATATATTGCATGAATTCTTATATTTGAGAGAATGATCCTATTTAGCTAATGATATATTTATGGATGTTGTTCATGTAGTTAAAGGATGTTTATCGTTATTATTTTACCAATCTACAAACTTAAGAAAAATATTCTTAAATGATAAGTGTTTTTTATCGCTTTACGTGGTTTTCGGATTCCTATAAATAAAACGTCAATGAAATCCATGCTTTAATCTTGTTATAAATACCTAAAGGTGTGAAGCAATCCTGTCCATCGACTCAGGCATTCAGATCAGAGTTTGCATATTTCAAATTCTTAAACAATATCATCTCCAGGTACTAGCGTAGGTCTATCGACATTTATCACGGCTCCGAGGCGTTATAAATCGAGCGGAGTTGGCGCTGGACTGAGATGGATGAGCGCTTCTTTGCATATTGATGGGAGGTGGTTATTCTTGGAACTGGCGAGAAAATTGATGGACTATGTGAATTTCCTGTGGTCTTATTAGATAAGGGGCATCTAGTTTTCGTGTATGTATGTACTGTGTATGGTACTTCCTGGAGTCACTTTGTGACATTGGAGTTAAGTATAATTACTGAATAAAAATCCATTGATGATATTATTAATATATTATACTAGCTTCCGCCCGCGGCATTGCCCGCATGGAATTGCAAAATCCGTACAGAATTTTCGGCGTAATTGATGAATCTTAGGATTCCTGTTTTATTCCAATGGAGTATTCAATCGAGACATAAGGTATTTTATCATTCAAGTCAGTTCATACACTGTCTGTAAACCAAATTTCATCAAAATCCGTTCTGTAGTTTCAACGAGATTGATGGACAAACATCCAAACAAATAAACTTTCACATTTCTAATATTAATGTGATAGTGTGATTAGTGTAAAAACCTTAATAAACTTTCCATCCGGCTAAAATAGGTTAGCTTCATCACAAAGTAGGTGCCACCTTTTCCCAACATACTCATTCGATGTTGATGCAGCGTCATTTACAACATTTATCCTCTCGAATGTGCATTTTTCGATGGAGTTGAACAATTAAGTACGTGAGAGGAATACGGTTGCGGGTCTAGGGTTGCCAGTTAATTGGTACTAATATAATAGTAGATAAAGAAAATATACATATATAGAAAGATAATTCGATTACTTTACTCGTGTATACTATCTTATCCATTTTTATTATTTTTTTAAGCGCTTAAGCAAGGAACGAAAATATTTATCTCTATCTAACATAATATTAAGATGTGATGGGTTTGGCGTAACAAACATAAAAATACTTTTTTGTAGAAACTAAAAACAAGTACTTTCTAATATATTTTATTGATGAATAGTTAGGGAGCTAGGTTTAAATTTTAAATATCATATTTCACTTAATTTAAATTTCTTTACATTTGCCTGTTTTTAGCTAGACCGCCCCCTGTCCCCTCAAATGCCTCACGTAATTAATGGATACCCTCTTATTTGTAGTCTACCTGGAGAGTCTATCAACCCTACAAAGGTTGCATTTTCCAATTGCAGTTGCATTTTCATAAAAATTTCCTGTTCTTTATAAAACTCAAGATTGTATAAATTGTACTGTTATTTTAATAATTTAAATAATTCCTTCTAACAATCTGTTTTGATGTGATTATATTAAGGATGAAAAGTAACAAGTGGCAACCCTACCGCTTCACACAGCATACTAAGCAGCCGGTGGTGGCTCGTGGTGAGCGGCAGTTTAGTGTCAACTCTAATTGCAAGTTTTACTCAAACATTATCACACTAAGGGCGAAGAGCTACATGATCTACATTATTCACTAAAATTTGGTGCAATTTTAGCGATAGATACAGCAGCAATAGGAGCGTTAACCCTCATAGGAGGCCTGTGTCCCAGCAGTGGAAAGATATATAGGCTGATGATGATGATGATACAGCTGCAATAGACACTATACCGGGAATATAAAGTCATAAGGATAAATGTTATTTTTTAAATTAAATTGGTTGAATCTATTCTTGCAACTTGCAAGAAGAATAAAGCAACAAAGCAAAGTTTAATAAACGAATATAGCACAGATGGAAACCTATACAGCGGGATTTAGATAAAATTTGATTGAAGATACCAAATGATTCTTAGAAGAAAAAAACATAAATATTTGAAACTATTTAACAATTGAAATGAGCGTATAGTATACGATATAAATCGATCATTAAATGACAAATCACTTAATTATCGCTTAATTTTAAAATGGTTTTGAGATATCGTATACTAAGAACGTGATTACAGCTACTTACAAATTAGGACGCAGCATCAGTCAGGCTCTAAGCTTATCTAAACGAACCTCACGTATCCAACGTAACGATACATCGCATATTCATTCCGTGACGTGATGTCGGTATCGATGCGAGTTAATTGCACCTATATAAATAAAAAAAAAAAATAAAAAAAATTTTATTTTCACCAAAAAGTATACATACATACATATAAGTAGCTTAAAAATAGATGAAGTATATAATGCAA
>NC_052109.1:8680107-8727337 GCF_012273895.1 Zerene cesonia
TTTATAAAAAATAATCTTTTATTTTTAAAGATTTAACAAAATACACGTCTGAACTGTAAGGCGGTCCAAGGGGAAGGGCTAGAAAATATATCGATATATCGCGTTAATTACATCGATGTATCGAGTCCGCGTCGCGCTCACGACACAGCTCTCATTAGAATTGCTGTAATGGGCCGGATACACGAACTGTCATGCTTGAGAAATAATAATAATCCAACAACACATTAAATTCTCAAAAGGGTCTCTGTCTGCTGGACCTGTGTCCCCCATTAGCCTTCCAAAAGACCGAGTATTATTCTTCTGGTGGTACCCTAATATTAAGGAAAGATATGTCTAATAATAAAAATGAAAATTTGTTTATTTCTTTCAAAAAATATTGCATAATATAGATACATATGCTGCATTGAACCCCACACTATGATCCGCTGTGTTGTGAGGATCAATCTCTCAACATATTACATACAAATGGCTTTAAACTTCACGTATAATTTTGTGTGTAAGTCAGTGTGATGTTATTCATTGTGTGATAGTATATAGATTTTTTTTTTAATTTATTCATCATCATCATCAGCCCATATATGTTCCCACTGCTGGAACACAGGCCTCCTATGAGGGCTCAGGCCATAATCCACCACGCTGGCCATGTGCGGGTTGGCAGATGTCACATGTTGTCGAACTTTTAATTCTTGGAAATGCCGGTTTCCTCACGATGTTTTCCTTCACCGTTTAAGCAGTGACGATGTTATCCACATGCGCAGATAAATTGAAAAATCAATTTATTTCCTGCACGCTCGCCCGGTCTCGAACCCCGACTTATTGATTTTGAAGTCCGAGGTTCTCACCACTGAGCCACCACTGCTTTTAGATATAAAGTAAGAATAGAGCATGGACCATTGGTACCATTTCTTCTTCCTTTCTTTTATCATCGGAATCTACCTGTAGGTTTCCATTTATATTACATCATCACTAGCATCATCAACATTGTATTCTTATCTCACAGCACGTATTATGGTTTCTCAAGGTTCTCTATAACTGTAATCAGATGGTAGTCTCACCAGTCCTTTCTCTTTGTTAGAGCACCACGGGCTTGCGCGGCGGCGAGCGTGTCGCCGGAACACAACTTAGACGTATTTGTATAAGATTGTAATTTGTCGTATTTACCGACCCGGCCACAAAACATGATTTCTCTTTTAATCTCCCCCATAACTTCCCACGTTTTATGTGGCGCTGTTCGGTCGCGTGGCGGCATTTTAATAGTTTATTAATTTATCTTGTACAGATAGATAGCATTTGTTTTTGTACCATCGACGAATTAGATTTCGGTTGTTGGTTTTGTCTCATTATCTAATAAATGTACATTCAAACTCAAATAAAATTGCCCCAGATACAAACTAGAAAACTTTATTAATAAACAAATCGTTCGAGATATTATTTAATCGTTCATCGATAAATTTGAATACGTTAACAATACAGACGCATTTCGCATAAATATGTCTTTAACACACTCGAACATTGTTTAGAGTTGATTAATCTTTATCCCCAGCCATTAAGGTAAGTCTATAACAAAGCGCATTCAATCGATACCGTGCCATGTAAGGATGTAATACAAGTGTAATCACAGCCTTATCGAGAAAGAAATATGGCTGCCAGTCGGCGCTCTAGCGCTGCGGCGTGCGGACGTGCGCTTAGGGAAATTAATCCTAAGTTATTGCCGCTATCAATTATGGCGCAGTTTAATTGGGAAACGGTCACGACTGATGTATTTTCTTATCACGCAGGCCCCCTGCTGACTTCCTTCTTAACAAATCCGTATATTGATTACTTATTTTTAATAATTGAATGTAACAGTACCAGCGGTGGTATCAAATTGAATGGCACATTAATAGATTAATCAGTCCATAAACGTAAGCTTTGTTCATTTGTATTTATTAAGCGTGAACTGTTAACTGTTTTAACGCTTGTGTGTTCTATTTACTATGATATATTTTATAAGATGAATAAACAAACATAATATGCGCATTGATAACAGATGCAAGCTGTTTACTAACTGTTACTGATCAATATCAACTAAATAATTAATAATAATTTTTGAATAATACCTTCAACAAATGATTTCGCGAAAGTCTTTCTACTAATCAGTTATTCCAGATGGGCACGACTTCATAATTTTTAGTTTATGCTCCAAAATAAATCAAAACATAACAGAACCATTCACAAAATTTAAAAACCTAACAAAAGTAATTTCGTGAGGCTGGTACTTGTAACATAATATAAATTAACACTACAATCGAAGTAACGGCACATTAACAAATTAACTTGGGTTCGTACACAAATTCCCGATGTCTGGTCAATTGCAAATGTAGGTAAGTTAGGTAACCTGCAATTTAGAAAAAAGTCGTTGGTTTTATTTAAACTAGTGTCGCGCTCTAGCGGCGACAGGTTGGGGATAAAACCAACATACTATGAACAATAAATTATGGACTGTTGAATGTGCCATTCACAAGAATATAAGAAAGTATATAATTTATAAGCATAACGCTCAGAAGAATACAGGAGTGCAAAACATTTTGAACAGAATAGTGGTCTTCACACATTTCCGAACTATCTCATACCGGATGTCAAATCTCTCTCAAACCAAGCTGTTGACGAGTTTATTTCAAACTAGCTGCACCCCGCGGTTTCACACGCGTAAGTCCGTATCCCGTAAGAATATTGGGATAAAAATTGTGTTGCCTATATGTTATTCCAGTTGTTCAGCTATCTACGTAACAAATTTTATACGCAATACGCAACAAACACACACACACACATACACATCCTTACAAACTTTCGCATTTAAAATATTAGTAGGATAGTAGGATAAGCAACGCACACAGTTGCGCAAATAATGGACTGTAGTCACACACACGTCACAGACAACATAATATTAATTATCTTTTTTACAAATAGGCTTAAGTCACAAACTAAGCTCTTTTCATTATCAACAGGGGCTCGTGGCTGCCTCGTTTCTGTATCGCTTTAGGGATGTTTGCAGAAGCCCAGGGATATTTTTAGATCGTCTTTACGCTACAATCCGTAAGAGACATATATCCGTGGTGCGAGACAGGCCCAATACAATTTCACAAAGTATTGCGAGTAGACTAGATTGTCGATATGTAAACTTTTGCTCTACGTTATTTGAATCGATGTTATAATAATTTCAAATACAATTTAATGTTCTAACATAGTTTTTAAGTATATCATTTGCTAAGAAAATGCGTCTTTATAGTTGCTCCAATAAGTGCATATTAAAATATTGATATGATATATCATAGTCATAAATATATTCTATGTAGTGTATTTGTTAGGAATTCGTATATTAGGCAAGGGTCTGTGTTGGCGCGTCTGTTGCCAAATATCAAATGGTTTCCGCTGGTCAGCGGGGTCCCGCTGGGCGCTGTCGCGGTAAGGGCGCGGTCTGCGGCAGGCGCAGCGGGAGCGGTTTAATGCGCTTTTAAGATTAGAGAGAGATTTGAAGATTAGAGAGCTGAGAGTGTGTAGAAATTATGAAGGAATAATTTCAGTTCGTGAATTAAGTTGTTTGTAGAGTTGATGAATGTATATGTGTGTTTTCAAAATACAAGCCTTCTACTTACGGATTTGTTCGCGTAGTCAAAGGAAAATATAAAGTCTTTCTCGGGTCTCAAACTATCTTTGAACTAAATTTCATCCAAATCGATAAAGAGGTTTATGAATATTTAATGTACTAATATTATAAACAACAAAGTATCTGCTATATTCTGTGGCCTAAGCTAGAGTTTTGATGTTTGGATCGATACATGAATGTTTGTCAGACGATTACGACGAAACTGCTGTACGGATTATTAATAACACTTAGCGTAGCTAAACTAAGCATACATGTACACAGATGGCGGAAAGCTTTCTTTTATACTTTGTAGTGATACAGCACGGTTATTATAAGAATCGCTCTCCGCTCGCACTGAGGCCACTCCCTCAGGTCGCGGTCGCGGGTCGCGGGTCACGGGTCGCACAGTGATTGAGCATTGTTGTCAGTGGGTACAGTAATTACGTCCCGGGCTCGCTCGCGATCCGCTGATAAGAATTAAAAACTCCTCTTTGTTTGAAGCTAAACAATGTCTGCGCTTTTGTTGGCTCCGCTGTTTCGGAGCGATAGATCGATGGATAAACATTATCTGATTATTGGGCTCATAATGTAAGTACATTCTTGGAATGTTTGTTAACACTTGGAGGGAAAGTGCCAACTATAGTTGTAGCGTTCTGCGCGATCTCATCGCAGTTCAAAGGAAATGAAATAGCATAATCTATTCACTTGGGAGGCAAAGAAACGAGGAGACGTTTTAACAATTTTAACTCAAACATTTATTTGTTCGACTAGACTTCATTCAGAAGCGCTATTGAATCATCAAAAACATAATACGAGTATATACGTTGATTCAAAAAGAGTATATAGATTATAATATTATTAAACTTTGATATAACATGTCACGTCACGCAATGCCCCAACATTATGATTGCTTATGGGCGACGGAGATCACTTACCGTCAGGTGCATCGCCTGCTCTTTTGCTGGTAGTTGTATAAAAAAAAAAAACTAGCGCCTGTAAATGTATACACATCAATTATTGGACTTTAAAACAATATAATTATTTTGATACTTCTATTATTTAAACAAATATATGGAAATCATATATTTACTTAATATTACAAAACAGAAGACATAAAATAAGACAATTTAAAGACACTTATCAGGTATAAATTTTCTTGATATATTACCTTTAGCAATAACACTTTTAATTGGTGTTTAAGCCTCAAACATTAGAGACACAAACACGCCCGTGCAATGCCAGCCGCATATATCAGCAATTTATTAACCGATAATTCTACTTGATATATTTTTATCGCATCTAATTTGCAATGAATTACAAAGCTATACCGTATAAATAATAACGTTATGAGGAAACGAGCAGAGCGAGCCGGCCGCGCCGACCGAGGCGCCTTCCGCGATGGAAAAATCGTTATTTCTCTTCTTTAAAAACTTCCAGATGCATCGATAGTTGCGTTCATCAAAATATATACCTATTATTTAAGAGACTTTGTTTAATTTTTAATTTTTATTTATTTGTATTTTTCGTTTGCTTTCAATACATAAGAAAATGGTGTACTGAGTTCATAAGAAGTATAGTATGTCATCATATTGTCAGGTTATTTCCACCGATGCTCGAAGCCAGGGTCTCAGGTTAAACTCGCTAACTAATCAATTCATATACGAAACAAAACATCTTTAGTTTTTACCTATTAGAATTGCAACTGAAGGTTCCTTCAACAATTTATGCATATAAATATTGCTATTTGTTACTTAAATTTAAATTTAGTAAAGTAACAAACCACATAAATATTACAGTTACGTAAAAACGATTATAACATGTTATACAATAAACATTTAAATTTTCTTCATATCATCTCCATATCATATAGATAATGTGTCGAATACTTCATCCAATCTATGAAAGCTATCAAAAACAAATACAATTATTTAACATACTTTCTTGAACAAATATGTGCACTTCGTTAGCCGCTGTAATAATAAAATAATCAATAAATATGATGCTTATCCCACGTGTAATGTTACTATTGAAGAAATCTGCCTACAAATAACAAATTCTATTTCTCGAGATATTTAAATAAAATGTGGAAACATACGGGTCTATATAGGTACAGCATTCAGTCAAATATTTTATTATTTTCTAAACATAAAATGCATATCGTATTATAGTAATTGTAGTTTATAGATTTTTGTCAACCTGCGGTGATTGTGTGTTATCATCCTCATCTTACTACATTAACACTCTCATATCGTTGCGTTCTGTAAAATTATCGGAAAATTAGTTGTTAAAGCAACATGGAATTTCTATCTTTTTATTTATCTAACACCTCTAGTACGGCAAGCTTACATTGAAATGTAAACGTTTGTACATTAATAAATTATTTTTGGCATGGCGTAATGTTCATAAGGTACTCAAAGAATTTACTGGATATGAACATAATTAACAGGATACCACTGAAGACAAAGTCTAACGCTATGGAGTGTAGGTATACGCAATACTGTACCAGCAATCGGGACAGCGGGCTCGTTCCAAAGATTTCTTCGTATTGAATCAAACGGTCAATTATACAGTATCGGTAAGTGGTGAAGATAATCTGATATATGTAATGTAGCGGTGCGTTGTCACAATTGAATATCTCAGTTATTTAGTGCGGCGCGTCTTCCCCCTGACCTGCGCGATGCCCGCGGCGTGACCAACTGCTACGTTGCGCCATTCTGGTGATGATCAATGATGTATTGTGATGCGTTGCTGTTTGATTGTTCGTCTATGTTTGGGTACAGAGGTGGCTTGCTGAATACAGTTTATCGTAGAAGGGTAAGGCTTTTTGCTGTGTCCAAAACAGAGGTTATGACTGTCCTTTTAAAACTATACGAACGGACTTATATATATCTGAACGTTGGTGCTGCTAATTCGAATTATACTGGAGAGAAATTAATGCAACTTTTTACGTGATTCCTCTGATAGATAGCAATATTATCGAAGGATAATAGACCTAAATGTTAGATAGGCTTTTTATTAATTTCTAAGTGTGAAATACTGTCTGTGATATTTAATCTAAGTAATGAAAATATGGTATAAAATAAACAAATATTTTGTTCTCCTCATACGTGCTTACACGTTATAGAATGCAAGTCGGTACTAGGCAAGTATTGTTGGTTTGTTCATGTCATAGTGTCAACGATCGCAAACCATTCAAATGGAAATTAACACCACAATAAAGTCTTATTGATGAAGATTATCTCATTATGTTGAGTCGCCTTTCACCACGCCTGCTGGCTTAGGGCGGCCACACACCCGCGATTTTCGTTTAACCAAAGTTATGCATTTTTATAGTAGGGGAGCCCGAGATGCTAAATGTGTATTTACTCGAGCGTTTCAGAAACCTATTGGAATTCGCAGATTATACAATAGCAAGAAAAAAAGTCCTATAGTGTTTTCAATTTTAGCGGTGGAAAAAGGTTTTTGACATTTTTTTTAATTGTAAAAGAAAAATGAGGCTGTGGAAATACTCAAGCTCGTTAGATTTTGATATTTTGAATACTCTGGCATATCACTGAAATAAAATATAAGTTATTCTTACGATTTATGTGGTAATTTCGTGGCTACAAATAAAAGGTAAAATATAAAAATATATGACTCGAGCGCGTCAGATAAAGATATTACGGGTTATTTACAACATAAAAAATCCATATTTCGCTAATCTGACAATTTGAGCGTAACCTTAAAAAATTATCGATATTTTTTAATTTCCTGCGGCTCCTGCGAGCGCACCCACCAGTATTAACTGCTCATACTTTCTGGAGGTACTTAGTAATAGGTAAGGTACGTTCCCTTATAATAATCTGACGCGCTCGAGTAAATCCCAAAATCCCCTCTTGGGCTCCCCTACTATTATACATGACAATCTGTGTGTTTATGGATATTAATATTAAAGTCAATCGAAAGGGTCTTACGGGTTTTGTTCGGTTGCCATGTTTGTTGTTTGTTATATTTGATTTTAAATCCATTTACTGTTAGTAAGATAGTCATAAATAAATACAATCTTATCGAGGATAGTCATATATGTGGGTTGTGTGCAGAATTTTATTATAAACGTACATTTAAAACATTACGATTGAAATAAATATATTAAGCTTAGTATAACTAAGGCACTTTCCTTAAAATGATGATTGATTGTTAAAATATCAATAAACAATTTTTATTTCTTATACATAGGTACATAATCAAACTGAAACAGTTTATAATTAAGTATTGTTTTAAAAGGGTCTGTGTTTAAATCTATATTAGTTAGAGTGAAGTATAAAGACTGAAATCATTTAAAGAAGATTTTAAATCTCTTAATTGCAGAAAACTAAACAGAAGTCTAATCCATGTTAATATTATTAATATAAAAGTGAAGCGTTATATACGTGTTCCGTGTTAACGCCAAAAAAGCAGAACAGATTTTGATTGGCACGTTACTTTCACGCGTTATAATGGAGTAATTAAGTTTCCCTAAGATAATCATCATAATGTTATCCCACCATACAATTTACAATTATATCAATAGCAGCGTTTATGAGACCGGCTAGTGCGAAACGTACAGTTAGAGTAATAAGTGAGATTTACGGCCGGGGAAGTAATTAAGATATTGCGAATCGTGAAGCTATCGAGAGACTATCTGACTCTGTGTTAAATTGTAATTAAAGCGCCGCGGGCAGCGCCGGGTGGCGCGAACTAGCTTAGCACAGGCTAATTAAGTGATACCTAGATTGGTTGTAAATACGTATTGTCATATTTACTAAGTCCTGGCAATAGTATTTATGTATAGGCGGGACACCATGTTTATATTATTAAGTTTGATTGTAATCTAAATTTAAATGTTTTCTGTTTATATAAAGTAGTGTTAATAGTTGGATTTCAACACATAGCATCTCAAATCCAATTAGTTCTGATATACGTTTACCAGTTACTTGATTATTATATTTATGATATTTTTTCCAGAAAAACAACGGCCTATATGCCATAGTATTCTATAACGTTAATCTAGGTTTAAACATTAAAGCGGTATTGTTGTATGACACAACATGCTTTATATAGTGAAAAATATAATTGAGAAATTCACTTATTGTTCGGCTTATAAAAACGGCAACGGTTCATATATGCTACATTTCGTATTATCGTGAAAGGACGTTTCGTGCAGGAGATTAAGGATGTTGTCTATGGAAGTTTTACGGTAAAGATTCACTATATTTGTTTTAATGAAAACTTGTTTAGATAGATAGATAGATAGATAACACTTTATTGCACACAAGAATTTACAGGAAAACATAGATAAACACAAACAAAAGAGAGAATATGTACAAAAGGCGGTCTTATCGCTAGGTAGCGATCTCTTCCAGACTACCATATAAATAATAAGAGAAACATTTTAGAAGAGGAGGGTGAGCAAAAATTAAGGTTTTAGAAAAAAAAAATAATATAGTGATTTCTGTTACATATACTTATATACTGACGTAAAGTAAATAAACTTGTGATGATGTCATATTATACATATATAAAACAAAGATTATCAAATATATAACAATATATAGAAGTTAAAAGAGAACAAAGCAAAGGATAAAGGATAATAGAAATAAAAAGAGGAAGTAACTAAGAAAATGAAAGATAGTGAGACTTAAGGAGAAGTTTAAAACTATTTAAAGTTTGGGCTTGTCGAACTTCCAAGGGGAGTTCATTCCAAAGTCTAGCAGCACGAACCGCAAAGGAATATTAGTCAAATTTACTGTTCGCTACTGGGACTCGAAGAAGCAGATTTTTGGACGAACGAGGGAAAGGAGAAATGTTAAATTCAAATTTATCTTTGAGATAATGAGGAGCCTTCGGATCATAGAGGATGAAAATTTTTACTACACCCCCAGCAAATACAAAATAATAAAGGATAACGCAAAATAACATAAAGCGAAACGTACAAGAAATGACAGCTGACATCTGAGACAATTGACAGTGTCATTTCGTTGTAAAACACATTTTTTAAAATCAACAATGAAATTTATATATAAACACGAAAGAGGGTAAAAATTACTAATTGGACATACAGAAAGAGGTTTTAAAAGAAAAGAGAGCAAAAGACGCGACAATAAAGGTGAAATTTGTTTGAAGAGACATACAAACGTGAATCTTATTAAGTTTACTTAAGTTTATTTAACACTCTTTTAGGTCTAGCTGCACCTTTAGAATAATTATTTGGTTCAGACGACAAGGGAGCACTGGAAGATAAAAGCACAGTATTCACACTCGCGCACGGAATAGCGGTTAAATCGTGTGAGCAAGTTCCTTGGTACTTATCTCCGTCGGGACCGATGATGAAGACGTTACCATCCTTCGTCCAGCATTTGGAGAGGCCAAATTTCTTCCGAGCGGCCATGAAAGTTTCGTGTCGAGATTTCGTCAAGAATTCAGAGATGGTGACACCGGTACTTTAAACTTGGTTTTGGAGAACCAAACAGTATTCTTCGTAGCCACATCCCTGAACTTAACCAATAAAGAGCGAGGTTTCACTACACCAGTACTCACATGGCCCATTCTGTGACAGCGACTGAAGGAATCCGCATTAATATTAATTGACAGGAGCTTACTAGACAGAGTCGCTAGCACTACGGCATTAGCGTCTTCGTTGTTGTCTTCCTTAACTCCATGTAGTAGAAGAATCTTGCGACGAGATCGCATTTCCTGTGTATCATGTAGCTTGAACAGCATCTCAACTTCGCCCTGCAGGATTTTCAGTGATGACAATACAAAATTTTGGAAGAGAGAAAACTCTGTACTTATGTTTGATGAGACAGGAGTGTTGTTAGACAGCAATTGTTTTTGAAACTCAGCCATCCTAGTGTTGAAGTTCTCAGTGATCTGTGCAATGTCGTCTTTTAAATTTTCCATCTTGATGTAACCAGTGTTGGTATTTGGCATAAAAAGGAAAACTATGTAAGGATTATATGCTGGTAGGTGTAATAGCTTAGAAACTCATATATTTATAGTGAGAAAGTGTTTAAAATTATGCTTATAAATATAGAATAAAATGAGTAATGTGTCGAAGGGAGCTAAAAATTGCACTGTAACTTAAGTATTTGTTGAATAGTTGATTAATTCAGCATCACTAATGCTGTTTTATAGCTATGTGTACTTAAATTATGTACAGTTTAATTTAATTTTTTTATCTTTCTTATTTTTATGCGTCACTTATTCTGTTTCTGTTAGACGATTAAAAACCTGCTATATGCTGTTATATAACGAGATGATCTATAAATAGAAAGAAATATAACTAGAATAAAAACAGACTACTAGACAACGGGGTCAACATCCCCCAGCACGTAATTTAAAAGCGATAAACACGAAACAAAACACACTCCTACCGATAGAGGTCGGGACCTCTGCGCCGGCGCGGGTCTATAAATAATTTGGTAAATATTCTTTCGATACATTCCTATTACCGCAGATGCTATCGCTCGCGTCAAAAGGACCTGCTCGCTGGTAAAGGAATTTCGTAGGTTTATTCAAACAAACATTTGTTATTGTTGGTTATTTCTTACATTAAATTTATCTGAATTTCAAATCATAAGATTGATTGTAGTAAAAATTAAGTACGTAATTTCAAAGTATTTACAGATAGTTAATAATTTAATCTACAATAACAAGTAAAAACTATTAAAAAAATATGTTAACAATCTGCTTAAAATATATAATATAGTTTGGAAGTCAAAATAAAGAATAAGCAGTGAAATATAATTAAAGCTTAGTGACACACGCCCACGTTATAATCAAAAGTAAGACAATTTTTCTCGTTGACGATATAAATATAAATTTTAAAATACTTATGTGTTTAACTGTGCCTCAGAAATTCCCTAAACCAAAATTTCCTCCAGACATTATCTCAAGAAATTTATATCGTATTGTTGATCGGGCAGTTCCATAAATCTAACAATTAGTATGTCGGTCTGTCGGTAGGTGAGGAACGGCCGTGATAGCTCCCTACATCACCGTTTTGTCGATGCTACTTATCGGACGCGGGCTAACGATCTCCTGTACACGCCTTTTTATTTATTACTTACTCAGTTTTTTAATGACAAAAACTAATATATTGTAATAAAATGACACGTACTGTTGTCGGTTGTAAATAATGACTTACTTACTTTTAAATGAAAAAATATAGACTTTGTTTTTAAATTCTTACAGAATAAATACGAAAGTGTGTTTGTTGTTTGTCTTTCTTTCACGCTGCAACGGAGGGATTTTATGATTTTTGTGTCTGAAGATAGTTAAGAGGCTAGAGAGCGCAGCTGGCCACTTTATACAGACGGGACACAATTTCTAATATCATTCTTTTCACAAAATTATTAACTACCAACGTTTGTAAGTCCCCGACACTTAGTTTGAAGGAAATTTTGCGATATTTTTTATTGATATTGTATTTGCTAAATGCATTGCAAGTTTTCAAGGTTCCGCCTGATAATAGACAGACATACATATTGGCAACTTACACAATATGGCTCCCTTACACCTTTACTAAAATGACCAATGTCGGCAAGTTATACCGGCAACCACACTCAATAGATAATATAACGATAACATAACGAACAATGGTGATCTATTCTCCAGAGCTTATCGATCCATCGTAGGGCTCATAAATATACGAGCATCTGATATCGGGCCAATTATAATTACTCATTACAGACACGCTCCGATAACTTGCCTATTTGACCCTTGAAAAATATTTTACAATTGGAAAAAATATTGAATAACATCAATGGTAAGTATAAATATAGTCCTTTTCTGTTGGTTCGATACTACCAACATGTTTAGGTCCTTATTTTAAATAAATCATATTGTAATAAGTGAAATACAATATCATAGTATTATGTTATCTGTGGTAATATGTTTATAAACCATGCAAATGTTATTATATATGTATGTTTTAAGGACATTTAGGGTTAGAAAAATTTGTGAACTTTAAGTATAGAAATACCACTAACTTAATTTTAAATTAATGTCTAGTTAATTTTATATAAAACTTGCGTTTTGATCTACACATAATAATTATTTAGTCTATAACGAATAACAATAAAACACATATTGCTCTAAAATTTTAACGCAATATACTTAGATATTCCGAGAAAACATAAAAAAATCTCTATATTATGAGAAAATACGAAGCAATAATACTCAATCGTCTAAACATTTACGTTAAAAGAGCGTGTTACCTGGTTGACATCACTTTATTAGTATAAGATGAAGTTATTCTTAGAATATCAGTAAATTAGATTTATTTCATAACTATTTGTATATTAAATACTTCACTGATAAGTTACGACGCGCGTGCGTGGGCGGAGTAAAAACAATGAATTTAAATTGGATAGCCAGCTTACGTCGTTGTTTACGTAACTTATGTAATAAAGTTTCGAATTTCTTTTAATTAAGTCAGGAATAAGTTACAGTTGTTCAGCGGTTTATGTCAAATAAATATAGTTAAATGCATTGTTGTGGGCGTTGTATTTAGATTTGTTTTTGGTGATACTTCTTTCACCCTATATTCTGCGCCAGTGGGAGGGTTATTTTCGATCGTATGTATGCGTGGATGTATATTTATCCAAACGCCCTTTGTGGAAAGAATAATTAAAAGGTAATAACTTCAAAGCTTTTATTAGAAATCTAATGATGAGTTAGCAAATTTTGGCAACTTGTTTTTGCCTCCCAATTTTCCGCCTTCAAGATTTGATTTCGCGCCAACAAATAGATACACATTACACCTTTTCAAAATGGACAATATGGTTGTCATTCATATACATTATGAACAAATATCAAAAGCATTCACTCCGCCCACGCGCTCGTCTGGTTTGTTTGTTCGTCCGTTTGTACACCCGCACTTCCTGGAACCTTTTGTGTACGTTATAGATGAGTGCAATCGCTCATCACGTGTTTATTGTTTTAAATGACGGTTGTTTGTCACTCGCTTGTTCTATGTAGATAAATAATTACTGTGACTAAATAATTTTCTACATTGCTTTGTGCAGCTTTCTTTTATGCTGAGATATAATTCTCTTAGTAATAATGTCTTTATATAATTATCTTGATTTAAAATTATGTATTTGGAAGTGTGAAACCTATTTTATTTTTTTTTAGTGCATCTTTCGTGCTATCATCGCTATTATATATAAATATAAATTTAATAGGTTTAGTTACGCGTTGTAGTGATAAGCCGGTTTTCGTAACTATCGTTTCCAAAAAGTTAGGAAATTATTCCATTATTCTTTACTAAGCCTTTTAAAAATGTAAAGGAAAATTGCGAATTTACAGACAAGAAAACCTGAATTTAACATCAGTTTGAATACCTTTGTAAATCAAGTAAACACAGATTAGATAGAGTAAAAAAATGAAGGGAGTTGGTTCATTTCTTATTAATTTAAATTTCCATACAATTTTGTAATAAAATCTTTCTGAATAGTGCATAAGCTGGTAACAAAAGCACGCATTCATCTCGTTTAAATCCCGAAGCGCTAACACAAGATGTCATAATGCAGATAAATGGCGGCTGTACGACGGTGTGAATGGACACGACATAAATCGTGTCGGATCGTGTGCGTCACGTGACGCTTCGAGTGTAAGTCGCTTCCTGACACCACTGTTCTGAAGGAACATTTGAATATAACATGTATTAGTTACAATCAGGTTTTGTAATATTCGGAAAATAAATGAATTTGAAGATGGATGGATAACAACAACATAAGAAATACAAGGTCTATTGATTAAATAAAAGTAAGCTTAAGTCAGCTTGGTAGTAGAACCATTAACACAATGGAGGAAGAAGATCCCTCACCTCAATACAGCCAGCCCAAGAGAAAACCTGTATTTCGGAGAGATAGACACTTGCAGTCGGCATTACATAAGGGAGAAATAAACTATGTATTCGAGAATTGGAACAACCATGCAGGCCTGAAGAAGGAACACCTAGACCTCAAGAAAGACACGAAGGGGGCCACATTCCTCAACTCAGACCAATACATTTACTGGGCATTGCTGCATGCATCTTGGATCCAAGGATAACTGCAATGTGTCAATAGATGGACCTCCTACAAGTCCACCTGCTCTGCTTCGTCAAACCTTTTACATAAAGAAGACATTCACCAAGATGGTACAGAGGATAACAACCTTCAGCGAGCAACATGCAGCAGCTTATGACTTCTTTGGTTGCCCAGGAAAGTGCTATGGAAAACTTCATGTTATATGACCTTCTGATAAGTTTGCATATATTCATAACACACAGCCACTTTCTGGCTGTACGAGATTGCATCAATGCATGGTTCTCAGCCTTAGCTTATGGAATGATTGCATCCCGGAAGTACCCTTCTTACAACTTGTACAATGAGATAGCCAATGTCATATATTCTGCCTTGCATGATATAAGCATTTATAAGGACGATGTATATGACATACTGAAGAGCTGGCAACCTCTTGTAATAGCAACAATATTACGAGATATAGAAGGGTAGCCACATTTTATGCACTCGTTGACTGATGTGGTAAGAAAGTTTCCAAACTCAATGTTAATCAAGATAGCAACCAGGCGCATAACATCTTCAATAGATGTTCATATTAATCTTGAACTCACGGGCCTTACCAAGTGCTTTGGCCACCCAGAGATTGTTATGGACGAAAGCGTCGCCACGTGGGTCGAAACGGGAACCGTACTAAAATCTGACTTGGATGAGGTGGCTGAAGAAGTGAGGAGAGGATTTGTGTTGGAATTTTCGAGGAATTACTATAAGCAGAAGAGGAAGTGGCCCAATATTGCCTTTGGAGCTGCGAGTGATCCTTACATTAGGTAGTGTTTTGAACGGGGTTACTGGGGGGAGCGGCCTGATGAACCTTGGACGACCAGTATGTTTAGGGATGTTAGGTTCTCTAAAACCCTGGAATTTGATTATCAAATCTATACAGCGGATTTATTAGCCGACAAGGCCATAATACCTGGGCTATCTCACTGGCCCCATGAGTATGACAGCCAAGCTCATCGCACAATTCACGGGCGTTTTCCCACTGCTCCTTCTAGACAAAGTAACAATGTTATTATGCAATATATAGAGCGGAAAGAGGTGAATGTACGAGATATAATTCAGACTATATCATCAGGTAATGTACCCAGAGACTGGAAGGTCACTGTAGGAGTTGCAAAAGAAAGAGAGATGAAAAAGAGGAAAGCTTGATTCTTTGGGAAGTTGGTTCTTGAAATGCGGTTGTTTCAAGTTGCGACAGAGAACAATGTAAAGCACGTGTTCAAGTTCATCCCTCACCAGACCATGATAAAATCGGAGGACGATCTTTTCAAGCATCTATTGAAGATATCCGAGACATCATCAACAGAGGAGGGGGGAGCAGTCTTTATGTCTATGGACTTTTCCAGCTGGTGCACCAGCTTTAGATATGAGGGTGTTACCCCCCTCTTTGAGGAGTTAGACAGGTTGCTAGGAGTCCAAAATGTATTCTCATACACCCAAAAATTCCCTTTAGAGTCTATTCTTTTATTCCAGGATAGGTTCTGTCCTCCCAAACAGGGTCCTGATGGCCTCCCTACAAGTGGACCACGCTGCTTCCATGACCCGGAGGCGTGGATGGAGGGATTAAGACAGAAGGGTTGGACTTTGACAACACTTCTCCTTATTCTTGTTGAATCGTGGAGATGCGGTACGATAGCTACATTAACAGGTCAAGGGGACAATCAGGTAATTTATCTAAGGTTACCGAATAGAGTAACTCTGGAGGGGCTGCGAATGACACGGAAACAATACATCAGCTGGTTCCAAGAGACTCTTCTGGATCTATGTACAAAGGCAGGAATAATCCTCAATTTTTTTTTGTTTTAACCCTCAAATTGATGTCTTGAGGGACATTAAGGCTATGGAGAATACTATGTTTGACCATATCATATATAAGGCTTCTGACTTTGTCTTAGTTAATCTTACTTCAATACCCTGCATAACTCAATTCGCTCAAGTACTGCGGGAAAGAGGGTGGGGTAGACGTCTGGAGGGGATAACTATGCCTGCACAACAGGATCAAACTCAATTTTGCTCTTGGGACATGGTGCCCATCCAGCACTATGACAAGGCCATATCCTTTTCAGTGGAGGGAGAGAAGCTGCTGAAGAGTCTACGCTTCCTTATGTACCTCGCATCCTTGATATACAAGAGTCTTATGCTGCACATATATCTCACAAATTTGCCGTATTGGTATTATATAGGAGAGACACAACCCGAATATCTGTATTAGAGCATAGAGCTATAGGAGATACATTAACCCCTCCCTTTGTGAATCTGTCTGAAATGAGTAGGTTAAATCTGGACCTGTTCTTTCCTCATTTTATTTGTTACCTTATTCTACTGGACGTCGGATTTAGCAGCAATCTCCACTCCATCCTTATGGAGTTGAAAACATCCTCAACTCGGACAGGACTCGACGACCTCATTGACTCTATTATATTAAGCGGTCTAACCCACTCCTTTTGTCTTCTAACATATGCATCCCCTATAGACCTACAAGATAGAGAAGGATGGAGGATGGCCATAGTGGACCTTATAGCCAGTACACTCGATTAGAGCTGCCTGAACATCGTCAATCGATATAGCGTTCTAATCCCAGAAGAGACAAAACATGTATTCATAAGATGGTACAGGACCATGGCCCATCACTTAAGACGGAAAGTGGATCAAGTATTGTTTAGGGACACAGATACCAGACGGCTTATAGACCTACTAGAGGGGGCCAGAAGAGGGTCAACCTTAGAGAATATATCCTGGCCTCCAATGTCTCTATCAGAAGAGGAGAGTGTGGCTGGAACCAGAAGATGTCCTAGACCTAGTCATAGACCAATTAGGAGACTCCCTATGCCAGTTACTCCATGTCCCTCATCACTGCAATCGGAACATGCAGATGAGGAAATGGAGGTAGCTATGTATTGTGTGGCGGGTGGACGCCTAGTGAATCAGGTCTTTGAGATCATGCTTAACATTCATGAAGTACTTAGGAGAGATGATGAAGGAGGATTTATTTATACACAGTAGGAGATAGAAATGGTGCTGTATACTCCCTTGTGTGCCATATGATTAGAGGGAGGATAGTATCAGGATTCCCGAGGTGGCCTATGACATCATCAGATGCCCCCAGGCGAATATTAATCACTGTGCTAGGGCCCAGGACTTCCTGTTCCAGACCTTAGCAGAGTGGATGATTGATGTGGCGATTGTCTCAGAGCCATATGTTGTGCCATCGCAAAGCAGCTGTGCAGGAGATTTGGATGGCGCGGTTGTTTTGATGGCGCGAGTTGGTATTGAGCTCGAGAGGATAGTGAGGCGTAGAGGTTGCGTGGCAGCTTCAATTGGTGCCATTACCGTGGTGGGCATCTATTTCTCACCCAATCGCCGCCTCTCTGAATATGAGCAATTCCTGGATGTGGTGAAACAAGTAATTGACCTCGCACATCCCCAGCCTGTACTCTTGACTGGAGATTTTAATGCCAAATCCGTGGCGTGGGGATCTTCAGCGAGTGATGCGCGGGGCGTGGTGCTGGAGGAGTGGGTGGCCTCTTCTGGGCTGTCTCTACCTAATCAAGGGTCGGTACACACGTGCGTACGGCAGAGAGGCGGCTCTATCGTCGATCTGACAATTGCGAGCCCGTCTCTTATCACCAGGTGCGGCGCTGGAAGGTTCTGGAAGACGTTGAAACGCTGTCGGACCACAGGTATAATCGTTTCAGAGTGTCTACGCATCCAGGTATCCTCAACCGAGGGGCTCCCATGGAGGGTCGACGCCGTTGGGCATTGAGGCGTCTGGATAGAGAACTTCTTCTCGAAGCCTCTATCGTGCAGTCTTGGCTCCCCGTGCCTGAAGGAACTGTGGCTGTGGAAGAAGCGGCAGCGTGGCTCGCCGACGCCATGGTGCAAGTATGTGACGCGGCTATGCCTCGAGTAGGGATAATCTCACCCAGACGACAGGTCTACTGGTGGTCTGCCGAAATATCCCAGCTGCGCTCTTCCTGCGTAGCTGCGAGGCGGGCGTACACTAGATACCGAAGGAGAAGAAGACGTTCCGAGGATGAAGAAGTGGCGTTATATTCAGCCTATAGGGCCAGCGTTGTGACTCTCCAAGAGGCCATTGCCGCGAAACGTGAAGCATGGGAACTCATGCTCAATGGACTGGATCGGGACACTTGGGGCCGGCCGTATCAATGGGTGAGGAATGAGCTTCGTCCGCGTGCCCCGCCATTGACCCAATTATTTGGCCCCATTTTGTTGAGTAGATAGTAGCGTCGCTATTTTCCGTTCGGGGTCGACACGATCCTCCATTGATGGCGCCGAGGGATGCTTCACTGCTGGAAGATACGGACAATGTTGCGGTTCCTTCGGTCACCAAAGAGGAGCTGGAGGCAGCTATAGTTAAGCTCAAAGCGAAAAACGCTGCACCTGGCCCCGACGACATCCCCGGTTGGGCGTGGTTACTTTCGTTGCCGGTTCTTGGGCCAAGAGTCGAGCATGTATTTACAGCTTGACTTGAGCAGGGTCAGTTTCCTCGCAATTGGAAGTCTGGCAGACTGGTGTTGCTCAGAAAGCCAGGCCGTCCGCAGAATTCGCCATCAGCCTATAGGCCGATTGTGCTTCTCGACGAGGTGAGTAAGCTTCTAGAACGCGTCCTTGCAGCTCGCCTCGTCGACCATCTTGAAAGAGTAGGACCAAATCTCAGCAGCTGCCAGTTTGGCTTTCGGCGGAAACACTCTACCTTAGACGCAATCTCGAGTGTAAGAGCCGTTGCAGCGGATGTGGTCTCCAAGGGTGGGGTGCTTTTGGCAGTATCTTTAGATATTGCCATGCCATGCCAATAGTGGCATGCCACTATGTTTCGTACGGTGAGTGGGGGAGCCGGAGGCCCATTTCCTTTTCCTCACCCGTCCATTCCTTCTTTCCAGTCGTTAATCCTTTCCTTTTCCTTTACCCCTTAAAAGCGGGCAACACATTCGCAGAGGCGAATGTTCATGGGCGGTGGTGATCGCTTACCATCAGGCGGACCACCAGCCCGGTTGCCCGCTATGACATACTAAATAAATAAATAAATAACGCAAATAGTTTTACCGTTTATTTCAAACCGTAGTTGGAATCTAGAATATTAATGTTAATACCTAAGGTTCCTAGAATTTCCGCCAGCGCAGTATTCAAATGGGCGTTTATCAGTTCTCAAATGTCTCCCATCGTTCCGGTGTAATCGCATTACAAACCTTCATTGAGCATTTACATATTTATTTGTTAGTTTTCGGAATCAATAAAACTTTACATTTATGAAATAAGTTATCATTTTATATACTTAACATTATTAACTTCACTGTGTACTGAGTATTTGTAAGAAAACAGTGTATAAATAAATAAATATTTCGAAAATAACACGTAGATTTTATTGGTTCGGAAGTTAATTTCTTTGTATATAAGGATATTTAAATGTAGTTAATGTTTACCATTTTTCTCGTACAGGTTTGTTTTTTTATATTTTTTCAGTTGATAAAGTACCACTGCAGATTAAAATTATTGTAAGTTATAATTAAAAATGTATGTAACAACATAGAAACGTGTTTTAGAATCATATATTTTTCGATTTCCATGAAACATTGCGTCTTTGCTTAATTTACTTGGAAAGTGAATTTTTTATTGTATGTTATCTATAATACTATAATATTACTACAATAATATTATAGTAATGATACTCATAAAGGTAGTTTATCTACCGTCCGACGACTATAAAACATTCAAACACACGTTAGTCTGTTTTCACTCCCAAATGGCGGTGCATTGTTTGATAACATCAGTGTTCGCTGCGAGAGCGCTTCAGAATCTATTTGATTGTAATCTCGACCTGCGTTGTACACCGTACACGGCCCATGGCCACGTAGTAGTTTATGATAAGGAAATCTGTAAATACTCATCGGGAATAATAAACATATATGTTTTTGTAAAACTATTCAATTGAGCTAAAGAAAACTACTTTGTGCTGTACGTTCATTTCAAAATTGTGTGTAGCTCTTAAGTTTACTACTATTCAATAAAATCAAGTATAGGCTTTGACATTATTGTAATAATGAGGTATGTACGAATTGAAGACTTTAAAACTGTCTCCCTGTGACCGCGCAAATTTGTAGTGTTCGAAACGTCAGGTAAAATAATTTAATGAATACATTGCATTCAAAATCCATTAAAAAGTTATTATATATTAAGTAGAAATTAAAGGAATTTCTAAATGTATAATACTCCCGTAAAATCAAACACAAGAAAAATACTATAACGTATCTATCTACTGAACTTTCTTGTTATATGCCTACCAGGTCTCGCCTGCGTTGTATATTGGAAAGGAATGGATATTTTTCCTGGGTTTTCCCTACATAATTCCTGTTGTCATATCAAGTTTTAATCAAATCGGTTCAGAAGAAGAAGAGACAGACAGAGTTACTTTCACATTCATAATATTAGTACATAATAGGGATTTACAGTTTGTTTATCTTTACCACAGCACATAAAGCTATTACTTATTTAAATTCGCAAGCAAGTTAAGTAAGACATTGGAAAGTGAATACACTAGTATCCCATATTAGGCTATAGATAGCCTACCCAGCTCTGAGCGCCTGTCTCCAGCCGCTTCAATGAATGCGTTAACGCTAACTGCTTCCGCGTTATCAGAAATATGAATAGATTGAATGACTTTCATTAGACATCTCATTTAATACTAAGTAACTGTCTTTTAATAGTCTTCTCTATGTATATTTTTTTAAGATACAAATTAATAATTACTAATATTATGAGCATATGTTTGTTAGTCTTTCTTAGCAATCGCAACGGTGCTTTTTTATAATATGATTTTTGAGTTAATAAATAGTTAGGAGGCTAGAGAGTGAACTTATGATGTAGGCTACTTTATGGCGCACTAAAATATCTCATTCAATTTAGTTATAACATGCGAGAGAATCCGCAGGCACAAAGCTAGTTATTCTTGTCAACTCAACAACATCATAATGAATGTTTGAGGTAACCAATATGTACTTAGTTAAATTATATCGTAAAGTTGAGACGATTTTTAAAAATGGCATAAGTGTCTCTCAATTATTGATTCGAAATTATAAAAACAACAGCGATTGTGGAGAAATAGCATGAGAAGTAAGATCCAACCAACATTATCACTTTGTAGGAGGTTCTAGCTCATGGGGATTGTTATTATAATGTTACGTTCATGCTTATTATAAGCATCTAATGTTTTTCTCTACAGTTTTGGTAATTAACAGGTCCTCTTACAAAAGAATTCAACGTGTATAATGCTATAGTTATATGGACAATAGTTTAATAAAAGCTAAACCTCCTGTAGGAAACTAATTACCAAACTGTCAGAACCAAACCAAGTTTAAACATGACCGCAAGGTAGGTACTTTCAATTAAAAAAAAAGAATTATAAAAATTGATTTATCCAGTACAAAGTTGGAAGTTAGTAGGTAACAGACCCAAAAAATAGAGTCGAATTGATAAATATTTAAACGGCCTAAAATATTATTGCTTATTTTATTAAAAGTAATATTGAGTAAGACATTAAAAGCGTACGAGGCAAAATGCCAAAATAAGCTAACTATACTTAAATATATTAAGAAATTTATTTAGCGAAAACGTTTTAATTTCATTGCTAATAATAAAAATCACCTTAAGCTACCTATTAACACCATTATCCACATTATCATAATTACGCTTTTAAAGTTACATTCAAGTTATGTAGCGCTAACTTGCCGACGACATGGCGTGGACAACATTATAATAATGGCAAGTTGTGGCGCACTTTACATAAAGCCTTCAACGCGTCACTTTCATGCTAAGCAGCTTACCGTGCAGCTTAGCCAGTGTTTTAGCGCAGGTTTCAACCATAAATATCCTGGATACCGACTACCTGTACACAATATTTTCGTAACTCTGTCATTGCTTAAAATGTTTTAGTATTCCTAAATAACAAAATAACTTTGAGTGTTTTGTATGTGTTTATTTAAACCTAGGATATCTAAATATATTATTAATTAAATAATTATTAAACGGCTATATTATTATAAAGCTGAAGAGTTTCTTTGTTTGTTTGAATCCACTAATCTCAGAATCTACTAGTCCGATTTGAAAAATTCTTTCAGTGTTAGATACCCATTTATTAGGAAGGCTATAGGCTATATATGTACCACGGGCGAAGCCGGGGCGGACTGCTAGTCACTAAAGAAAAAGCGTATTAAGTTTATCTGAATGCTAACGCTTAATTGCACTTTTTCTGTTTTTTTGAGTTAGCGATTCAAATTAATTTGAAAACAACCACGTTAATTAGATATAAGTAAGTATGCTTACATCCATTTTAAAACTTGATTTGAAGACGTGGCTTAACGGTTTTTTTTCAAAAAATGCCTATATTTTTCATGTTATTTTTTGGACCTATAATTTCTGCATCCGATTTATAATATAGTTTTTATTGTATATATATTGTAATATAGTATTTATAGGTATTTCTATGCATTATTAAATTTCAGTCATACCAAATATGATTGCTCTAAAAGTCTATACCTACATCTACTCATTATCACAGATATGTTTCTTTGAACTAAAAGGAATTAATTATTAGTAACAACTTATTGGACAAGTAAAATTATTTTATTCATTTCATTTCAATATACTGTACATCTACTAATATCTGTAATCATATTTACTTAATAACAAAAACTTATCAATTGCGAAACACACGGGAAGGTTACCTAGAACAATAAACTCTCTTTGCAATATTTAAACATTAAAAATAATTTGATGTTTGATCAGACAATAAATTACACATTACCCAACTTTTAGTGCGCAGTAAGTAATTGAGTGAACAATATCAGTTCAGGCCGAGCCGGTCACGAGCTCGAACCCAAACTACACTTAATTACTATAATTAGACTGCAGTGTGCTTTTGGTAGCACGATTATAACAAAAATTGGGACAATCCGGTTCGTGGGTGCGGGACCATCTTGCTGGCGAGACAAAAGTTACGAATATTTTATACAGATACTGTTTTTTGTTGTTATCACATTTTGACAAAACGACAAGAAACAATAGTCTATGCTTCGTTAAGATTTACGTTAAGTTTATTGTGAATTTATATTAATTAGGTATATTTTGCAATATACAGTCTGGTCTAGTCTAGCTATTTTACTGTTAGATTTTGATTACATAATATATCTAATACGTTTAATAGTGTCAGCGGTAACGAATGTTCTAGTAATATTATAAATACTTTAACTTTACTTCCAAATATTTTAATAGTGTGTGGATCATTTGAATAAATACTTTACTGAAATAACTAAATATCCGCGCCAAATGTGGCTGTACCTTTATGAGCTAACCGTTAAGCAAGTTCGATCTGAAATTGTTCCAGCAGCAACCTGGCGCTGCTCGTGACATTGCAAGCGAAGCATGGGAACGAGTGTGTCGGAAATTATTGCTTATGTAACTTGGAATTAGGCAACCGCGGATAGATTAGCGTGTAATGTTGTTTTTCGATCATAACAATAGGTTTAACCGGACCAGAAGTTAGGCAATGAGCGATAAATAGGTGCAAAGATATAAGAAATTCTTACATTAATATAACATCTCCACTAGCTAGTGCCGTGAGAAACTATTCCCTGAATCTGGACGCTGCTTTTAACAAATACAAAAGTAATATTATAACCTACGATCACATCAAACATTCAAAGAGTTAATAGCAGACAACTACTTTTCAATTCACAAAGCCCTTATAAAAGTCCACTTAACTGTGGAATGTAAACGCACAAAAGCTATCTATTTATGTTCGTTCGTACAATAAAGAACTAATAATGATATAACATCTCGTTAAATCAGAGAGCGGTGTTTGTTTTGAGTTTGATTGGGTGTGATGGACGGCGTCACACGCCAGCCGCGCCGTGACCTGCGACCGCCTGATTAGTTCATGGCTCTGAATTAATCGGAGATTAGGAAACAATCGAGCGACTGGTCGTGCAACTGGTCGTGCGACTGGTCGGGCGACTGGTCGTGCGACTGGTTGTGCGACTGGTGATGCGACTGTTAGTGCAATTTCCATTGATATGTTAAACTAGCTGATACAAAAATATTTTTGGTGAACTTGAATACATACCACCATGTATGAGCGATTTGTTAAAAGATTAATTTGCAAACCCTATAACTTATTTTAGTTACTGAATAGTAAAAGTCAGACAATGAAATACATTAACATAAGCTAACATTCGCAACATATGCATGGAAAGTGACAAAAATCGTAATTGAATTATTTCACAGTTACATTTACAAGAAAGAATGAGTCGGATAATAAGTATTAAATTATCTACTACCACTATCTATTACTAAAATTATTTAAAAAGTCGTATCAAATAAAATATAGTCGCCGATGTATCGTTGACCTAACAATATACAATAAATTAAAACTTTCCGTGTGTCGTGCTTCAGCTAATATAAAATTATCTTTATTCCAAACTTGTAAGCTCTTTTGTACGATCGTTTACACGTAATCCACTTTTATTTATAACAGACGAATATCTAATTAAAGAGTATATGTAATACCGTTATGAAATTCGTGATATATGTAGTACTAGCTGCGCCCCGCGGTTTCACCCGCATAAGTCTGTATCCCGTAAGAATATCGGGAGAAAAAGTTGCCTATATTTTATTCCAGTTGTCCAGCTGTCTACGTACCAAATATCATTGCAATCGGTTCAGTAGTTTTTGCGTGAAAGAGCAACAAATACACGCATATCCTTATAAACTTTCGCATTTATGTTATTAGTAAGATGTTTGCAACCGTTGCCTGTGGAAGGCGTTTGCGCCTTAGCATCATTAATAAATACTTATGTTTGTGATTCACTAGCTCCATCCAGCTCTGAAAAGGATATGTAAATGGGGAGTTATGTGTATGTGGTCGCAGGAAGCTATAAACACGTCAGCGACATCGGCTGCTTAGCATTTATGTCCACTCGTCAATCTGTACCTTAGGAACTGATCGAAAAACCGTGCGAAGAAAGAAAAAACCTTAGTGCGGCAACTGATAACCAGTTGGACTCGTTCATAAATATCGTCAGCTTGTATATGATATTGTGTTATGATGTATGGAAGCGAGGGGTGATGTTATGTATGTATTCATACGATACTCATTATGTATCAGTAATACATTGTGCAGTGTTGGCAAGGGACATCAATTAATTGGATTTGATAACTGGCATCTGAAATTTATAAAAAACATTTTATTTTATCATCGTGTTTTATCTTTTATGGAGCATCAGATTATAATAAAAGTATGATAAATGTCTATAATAGGTCTCAGTAATTAAAAAGTGTAGATTTTAATAAACAGCATTCATAATAATACGACGAATAATCACACGCCAAACTAACCCAAAACGTTTGCAAATCGCCTGATCAACGCAATATCTTGCATCGCGTTACAGCTATATTGTATTTAAAGCCTAAATACATCTTTACACTCGCGTAGTTCAAAGGATTTACTCAGCAGAGTAGATAGATATTTTTATTAAACGTCACGATTAGCATATAAATGTGTCATGCGATCGCGTCGCAGTCGTTACGTTGGGATTAAGCGCGCTGCGCCGCGCGGGACCCCGCTGCGTGCTCGCACCGGATTTATGGGCCACACGTGTATTTAGAGCGTACGATTTGTGTGTTGGCATTGTATTGTTTTGGGTTTAATGCTACATTTTATAACAATTTATAACAATAAATTTCATATAACAGTCGGTTGCAAAACGAATTCAGTAGTAAATAAGTTAATAAAGTGGCATTCTTTGTCTAATTAAATGAAATTTAAAACTAACCGCAATGGATCGTATAAATATATAAACACGTAAGTTATATATTGATTGAAAACTATAATAAATGGATATATGATAGACATTGAAATAGCGTATAACTAATACTTTGGAATTCTTTCTTTATTTACTATTTCTAAGTGTAATAAATGTGTCATGGATCCTTGAAATATTATATCAGGTTACTAATGTCGTGTAGTCGTATCAATGTCGTGTGGTGTAAGCGCCGCCTGCTGGGCCGCTTTCTGGATAGAGACCGCGTTTGTAACGCGAACTAGTATCTTCGCACGCCCGAGCCGTCCACTTTCCTATGAATTAATTGTTTTCTCTATTCATACATATTTTTGAGTCTGCAGGATTTATATAAGTAACTAGGCTGGTTGTGGCTGTTGGTCCCGGCTTCGCCCGTGCTACATATATTGCCCATGTCACTCAGTGAAGTATCAGCTTTCTAGTGCGGAAAGAATTTTTGAGATTGGTTTTTTTATGTCATCGTCGGCAATGGAGCTGGTGGGTCGCTTGATGGTAAGCGCTACCACGGCCCATGAACATTTGAAGAGCGTAGGGTATTGCAGACCTTGCGCCTCTACAAATGGATTGCAGACTTAAAACTGGAAAGGGATTAAGACAGGATTGACGAGAGTAATTAAGGAAAGGACTAGGAAGGGTAAAAGAATTCACCGAACGAAACACAGTGGCATGCCACTATTTCACGCCGGTCTTTTGTGAGGGTGTGGTACTTCCCCGGTGCGAGCTAGCCCAGTTCGTACCGAAGCGTGCTCGACTACCACATACAAAAGTCGGTCCAGTGATTCTTGTGTGTTTGTTCGTTGTAATATTTGCGTAGATATATCACTGTCTACGTACGAGTTTAGACAATGAATAGGTATATTTCAGTTGAGAACTATCTTCTTTAATATATTTTAAATGGTTAATATTAATTAAATGTTCATTACTTCCTTTTTTAAATCACTACATAGTATAAAACAAAGTCGCTCTCCGCCGACTGTGTGTCTGTATGATATGATCTTTAAAATCACACAACAGATTTTGACAGATTTTTTTAGAGTGATTCAAGTAGATAAGTCAGTCTGTCACTTTAATACTTTATACATGTTTAAAAATATCATTATTCCCTGTAAATTCCTTTAACTTCTGCATATCTAGTCCTAACCGCAGACAGCCACATACCTGCCACCTATGATTATTAGAACTCAAGTTTATTCATGTAAATTGTAAATTGACAGCCGATAAATCCAACTTTATTTCATTTTCCCGTCAATAAATTCCCGTCAGTGATGGACAGGGCGCGGCTGTCAATTATGTGGCCACCCATCCATCAGGTGACCGCCGGCTGCGTGCTTCACGCTGATTATCGCCTCCGCCGCCGCGGCCTCCGATGCATTGCAGTTGGGAGGTATAAAGTGTCCTCTAATGAGGCAGGTGTTAGATGCATGTTTGCGTTTACGTGAGCTGGTTATCTGAGATGAAATACACCAGTAATTTTAAACCTATACTCAGACAAACTTATACAAATAGCGATTATTGCCGAAGGGTTATATAGGGAACAAATTATTATGCCAATATTGCTTGATAATTTTCTGTGACAGATTTATCTTATTGCAATGTTAATGTGTGAAAGCAGCAAAGCTAATCAAATTGCACAAGATAAATTACATTTATATAAAAGTAATTCAAATAACTAACGTACTAACATTAATCTCAAATCTCCGATATTACCCAAACGATAAATAAAATCGTAACACGACAAAGAACCGAAATAAAGCTACACGAGTTTCAATAAAATAATTAAATTTCAACAAACGGACATCTTTACAAGCCTCTCCGATATTTATGGACGATAATTTAAAATTATTTGACACAAGACATGATATAAGTGTTTAAGATGTCGATGTGTAATTAATAAATAATGTATGGCGGTTATATTAAAATTTGTAGAGGTCGCCCCCCCGACATGCTGTACACTTGCTTTGTGTACGTTTTCTAGCGATACCACCATGTGAATGGTATATGCTGTCATTTGATTTTTTAATTCTTTTTTGGAATGAAATGAAATGAATTTATCGGAAAGAAAAGTGAATATGCAGTTTCTCTTCATGCACTGATCACGTAAATACCATGACATACCAAAATATAATATGAAAATAAAACCTAATTATCTTTAAACGCAATCAAAATGAAGGATTATTTGCATTTTTGTTTTAAAATAAGGTTAAATAGTTAAATAGTTTAATCTGATAGTTTTGGCTTATATTGTTCACAAGCCTGTCTTGCCGAGAGACAGCACGCGTGCCCACTGCGCAGGCGCGTGGGCAGAAGCTCCCGAAAGTTGTGTAAGCTGAGATTCACCATTATATTATTATATGCGTTTCTGAGCGCTCTCACTAAAGTGTTCATTATGGAAGGATGCCTGTGATTCATTTGAGTTTAAGTATGTGGTTGCATCATGAAAATATATTAACAGCAAGAAATAAAGCTTATATAGGTATTGATGATACGCAAAGTAAAATGTATGAAACAAATATTTAATACGTCAGTTGCTCCCAAAAAGTTATTTTCTCCTTAATTTTTTTTGAGGTAAATTATTAAGTTGTAAAATAGACTAAGATTAAGTGGTTAATGAATCCTGCTAATATTATAAATGCGGAAGTTTATAAGGATGTGTGTGTATTTGTTGCCCTTTCACGCAAAAACTGCTGAACCGGTTGCAATGAGATTTGGTACGTAGATAGCTGGACAACTGGAAGGGCGCAGCTAGTATTCAATAATTTGACTAAGTACTATATGTTTTCATTCTCAGCTTCTAAGAATAATTGTTAAAAAATGTATCTTTTTAAATGCAATTGCTAGATAACAATTATCTTAATATATAACCGTACCAGTCGATGCTTCCACTGTATTGCTTCATCTGTTGAAATCTGGAATAACAGTCATCTAAATGACTTGATATGCGATGAATCCCAACCACAGTAACCTCAAAATGTACAGAATGCTTTCAAAGCGATGATTCCTTGTCCATTGTGTGACACGTGGGTGGACGCTATCCCAAACGGTTGGTCGTTGTTACGAGCCTAATGCCCTCAGCCTTATCGGTAAGGTCATATTGTCCACTATGATGTTATCCAAAAGATTTGAACCCATGAAATAGGGTATTAAAGGCTTCTGATTTTAAAGGTGGATAATTTAACCATTTATGGTGTGATTTAGAAGTGGTAATACGTAGTAGCTAACGTAATGCGTTCTATATGTAATCTACGCGATAGGGACTGACTAGAATACTGGTGTCCTTACTGTACCGTCACAGTTTATATTTAATAACATTTTACACGTACACAATAACACCGACTTATACACAAAATAAGGTGGTAGATATTATTATGACAAAAGGAATGGAAATAAATTTGAATTATATTTTGTTTGCTGCGTTAATATAGTAAAAAATCAGTTATGGGACAATATAGTTTTAGCAGAGTATCTCACAATACTTCTACAACTAAATATAAGCATTTAGAATGACTAAAGTTAGATACTAATAATCAATTCAAGAGGAAGTGTAATTTGTGAAATGTAATTCTAGAGTATAGGACAAAGTAATTTGATAAAAACTTAACTACTTTTAATTACTCGATTTATAATCGGTTACGCTGATCAAACTCCTCTTTGCTATAATTTATTTGCAATTTGACAGTTGCAATTATAGAAATGTCGTCCCAACCACGACACCATATTATTTATTATACATCATGTTAATGTGTATGATATAGTCGCATATCCCAGATTAATTTGTAATATCTATTACAATGATTCGGCAATCCTATTTATCATGGAATAAAAAATATGTCAAAATTCATTTATAAATAGCGTATGAAAAATAATGAATTAAATAGAATCATTATAATTGTATTTTAATGGAAAAATGATTGTATTTAGATTATAAATTTTGCTTAGTGTACACTTGTTCGTAACAACGATTATTGTAATTCATCATCAGCCCATATATGTTCCCACTGCTGGGTTACAGGCCTCCCATGAGTTCAGGCCATAATCCACCACGCTGGCCAATTGCGGGTTGGCAGATGTCACATGCCGTCGAACTTTTGATTCTTGGACATGCCGGTTTTCTCACGATGTTTTCCTTCACCGTTTTATGTATTGTAAGCTATTGCTAATTCCTGCACAAGATATTAACCTAAATTTCAATATCTCAGACACATATTTTATAGAGCCATTTTGTAAAACACGCTAATCGGCTTATAAGGGGCTTACGCAACGAACGATTGGCAAAACACAAAATAATCCATAAATCAATAAGAACGTGTAAACAAAACCTCGGCTTGCAAATGCGGTAAATTGCGTTTCTTCGCCGACACCAAATATAGTGTAATGACAGACAGACAGAACGCGTGACTCGGTATTAGCTTAATGTTTCGGTTAACTAAAATGTTCATTTCTCACGTCATCATTGAAAAACTTCGATAACGTATAAATCGTTTCTCAATTTAAATTGTAAGTATAAAGTTGTTAACGTGGTTGGTGCAATCTGAAGGTATTATAATATACTAAATGACAAATCTAATTTATATCTTCAGTTAAGTGACGATGTCTTTTTCTAGATACAAAAATACCGATTAGATAAAGTGTGGGCACTTAAATATCTCATATAGATCCTTAGTTATGTTTCCCAAAGCCTATATTACAAGATACTTAAAAAAATAATGTTTCAGGTCCGCGGTGTAGTTCATTTTCAAAACGTTAATTTAGTGCAGTTTATAGTATGGTGTTTACTTTATTTTTAAAACTTATAGCATTTCTATGAAAATTCTGTTAAATATTCAATTGTAAGATCGGGTAATCTGTATACAGCCTTCAAAGGTTTAGCAAGACCGTTCACATGTCGGACTGCGCCCGCGGCCAGCATCTATCATATCACCGACATAAATACGACTTTGTGCGCCGTAATCGCTATAAACCAAATTACCACATTCAATCACCGCATGACACAATAAATACCGAACGTATTAAATTCACCTTTCGAGCAATAAAATTGTAATTAAAACTAAAATCGATCTACATTCTCCACCCATTAATCTTATCTGAGAAACAAAAATAGACCGGCGATAATAAATAATGAAGCATTGCGATTTAAATCATTTTATACCGGACAAATGCCACGGGGAACTGGAAATGTCATTACTGCTGAGTCAATAGAAGGAATGGTAGCGGGCTCAGTGGCGACCCCTGAGGGAACCACCTGTTAACGCACGCCCTTCACGCTCCTACCGCCTTTACAGCCTGCAGGCTCTACTGTAATCACCTTCCATCTACTACACCGTAAACAAAGTAAGAGAATAATGTAAATCTATATTTCCAACGCTCGCTTATAAAGCATGAACTATATCCAATGGCTTGCAAAAGTAGCAATGCACTGCGATCATTTTGGTAATTACGTCAATGTGCATTTGATGTAGTAAGAGCAGGTGTAGGATTTTATTAAAGCTATTACGGTGGTAATGAACGATGTCCCGCGGCCGGCGACACTTTATGAAGACGTTCTTCACGCTAATGAGATAATAAAATTGCTCGTGGGAAGTCTGCAGTCTGCACACGTGTAATGCTCATTACAATGCGTGTTTTTTTGTGTCCAGCGGCGGGGATGAGGTTTTAATAAAAATCATTGTTCCCACATGTCAATACAACGCACATAAAATAAAATTATAATGAAGAGCTCATATGAAATGAGATTTCTGCTTAATTTTTTTTATTATTTCATAACAATCACTTTGTGGTAGTCGAATATTATAACAAACTTAAATTATAATGTAATAAAATGATGTAAAAAAGATCATTATTAATACAAAGGAAATTCATGTTATTTTCATGCATGCATATTTTAACCAGCAAATTAAGAATTAACATATTAAAAATCAGTCGGTTTGCAGCCGAGCAACCAGAACAGCATACTCTATTAACGTGCATAGATATATGTAATATGTAGCTCAATGTAAAGTGAGTCTTAATTATAAAACAATGTTATTAAAGCAGCTGCAGCCACATGCATACTCGCACATAGTCGATAATAGTGTGCGTGCATAAATCAATCAACTCTCTCGACAGGCTAATGCTATTTCTTCGCTAAGTGCAAAATTACTTTATGAATTTTAATAATGCGAAGGTCACTTAAAACATTTAAAAGACATCCCGAAGAATGTAGCGTATAATTAAGTTAATAGTTACACTTACCGGTAGCACGGTAATGATACGGTGAGCATTCGGACGCACACAAAAATGGTGATTTATCGAAAACACCACGTTCTCGATTTAATTGCGTTTCATATTTTTATCTGGCTTTTTGCTCACATATCCAAATGTTGTAGCTAATTTATCTAGAAAATTCGTTTTAACTTTATTGAATGATCTTTGAAATATTATGCAGATGTCTATTGATTTCACGAGTGATTTAATGGAACTACGGCGTTTACGGGTAGTTAGAGTCGATCAAAGCTAACGTAACATCTCGTTCAATTAAAAAATAATAATAAATCTTGATTTAGTAGGTTTTACATTATTGTAACAGTGGATTGTGGCTCAGGCTCTCTTTCTAGGTAATACCTGTGTTAAGAGGAAATTTTTTAAATGTTGACATTAATTTTAGAACGAGTTTTTTTTTCCTTTTATCAAAGTAGTAATTCTTTTGTGGTACAAAACCACCTTCTAATTGTTTCTATCTTCTTCTTATACGTGTATTGTGTAATAAGAAAGAAAATACAGATTTATGGTTCTTACATCTAATACATTTACAATGATATATTATTTATCCAACCAAACCTTAAGCCTTTCTCTAGACGTTTAATCAAAAACCTGATTTCTTTATAACACTGATACTGATAATTGAGCGCAAGTTTTGCGACCTCAAACGGGTTATTCCAAGTGTTATTAAGATGAATTACCGTGTACAGCTGTGTGACCATCCATCAGCGAGCTGCGAAGCACCAGGCAGTGGAACACAAAGCAATCATCCAAATTGTGTTTAAACGTTTGGAATGAATACCGGATAATAGTAAACGGTCGAGTGAAACCTGCTGCTCAGATGTGGAACAAGTTATTTCAATTTGATAACGATATTGTTTTTGGAGGGAAAGTTCATTTGTCGCGTTTTTTGTGGTTTGTTTGTTGTTCGTTAGTTATACAGGCCTATACAATTGGCAATAATTTTGAGATCAAATGAAAATTGGTCAAACCATAGTTAATCTTAGCTGTAGAAAAACTTATGCCAATACCATCCTAGGTCTAGTCTAGTCTGCTGCTGTTCTAGTTAGAGTATAGGTAGACGGTAGGCTATTATAGGTATATTAGCTTTCCTTGTATGCTAACGTGACGGGTTGTAAGCTACTTTCAAATCTGCTCGAGCCATAAGCAATAACTTATATCGATATACATTTCGCAAACACGTCACCACATATACTAAATATCTAATTGTATTATGAGGTACTCGTTGATAGCAAAATTCAGTCTACACTCACAGTCGCATCGTAAATCAATAGATGTTTATGTCAGTTGAAACGTACTCGCCAATTACAAGCTAAGTCCTCGTTAATAGTTTGCTAGAGATCATCTCATGACCCTAGACTTGGATCTGTTCAAAATAATGGAAATGAGAACATCATTAAGTGAAGCAAACAACAAAGACTAAATTAGCCATGCATCTGTGGACGCATCTACGAAAGCACCTGAATACTAAGTGAAAGATTATTTCGATATCTGAACGAATTCCTGTTTAAAAGCGGCAGCGGGAGCGATAAAAGAAATTGTAATGTTATTTTTTTATATTTAATTTGAATGTTTAGGAGTCTAAAGAGATTACGTACGCATTTTTTTAGGATTTTATTTAGGCATGAAAAATGCAGTCCTACACACAATAATTTTAAGTAGATAACAATGAAATAAAACTGAGTAAGGTTAATAATTAACTAGAGATCGTTATATATCATTTTTCAGAATATTTGATAGATGCCTTAATCGGTGAAATGAGTTTTGTGTTTTTTCTCTATAATTATTAATGATGTTTCTTGCTATAATTTATAATGATGTTTCTTGTTATAATGATTGCAGTTTTTTGGAATGCATTTATTTTTGTGTCGATTATATGTCTGGACTAGAAGAATAATGTTAATTGGGCAATAAATATGTTACTGTATTTTGATATTCCGCTGTCGCCGCATCTTTGTCCGTAGCGTAATGTCAAAGTTCGAGTGCTCCACGTAATGCTTCAATTCTGATTCCCCGCATGCGCCGATGTTGTCTCTCGCTAGTCTCCGCTACGTCGTTAGTATGCAGCCCTTGTGTCGTCTCTCAGATATCGTCATTTTTAATATTTCCCCTTTTAGCTCCACCGTTATGAAACTGTTATGCTCCTGCCCTCGATTCACTGACTTTCCAATTGTCATTGTTACGTGATTGAAGCTAGGAGAATGTATGAGAATACTCGAACATTCTGTTTTCAGTCATAAGTCTATTTATCTCTAACTGTTCTAAGCAGTTTAATTTTAACCGATATATTATATAAGTTATTTCGATATTCAGAACTTGAATAAATTCATGTTTTATATGTATATTTTTAAGGATTTACAAACAAAATAGGGTAAGACACCTAGAAACAAAACATCACGAAATATAACCAGAACATCTTGAGCCATAATCGTAGCCATAAAACAAAGAAACTGTAAATAATCGAACTGTAGCTAACGGTAGCTCATCATTATGCTCCATCGTTTTTTTAAACGGTCAAAGCTGCGTGGGCGCAGACGCGCGCTTGTCTGACGATGATTTGTGCAAATTATGGGACCGAAACCCGTGGTTACTGAGCCATTACCCTTCCAGCGAGATGGATGGCACGCTAGCTAACAGTTGTTACTGTACCGAAAAACTTTCCATGTCAAATTCGAAACTGTTTAGTTTAACTTTTACGATTGCTTAGAAATGGCATTTTTATTCATTGACTCCATTTGATTAATGATAGACAAATAAAACTTTACATGAAACTCAATACACGATTGGGGAAAGTTTAAAATGACAGGATTTCATGTGGACGGATTTGAAATGGCCTGGTTACAAATTATATAGCTTATATCACTCGGATTTTACATTTCAAGCCATTTGATATAGGTAAATGAAATTATTTTTGAAATTAATCCTGTCAGTACTCTTTTCAAAATATTTGTTATACGTGGTAAAAACTACACCACAACAATCAATCAAACTACGCATGGAACTTGAACTAGTAATTGCGGTGTTTTCATTTATTGTCGAATTGTCGTCTCCACCCTGTATATACCTTTCCTTTTTTGCTTATATTAGTAAAGACTATAGATAGCGTATTGAACCAGAAGTTTAAAATATATAAACTCTAACAGAAAACATATGAAAAAAGATATGGCACGTTCTAAGTATCACGTCGTGAAAAATTTTGGTATATGATATATATAGGATGATTTTAGGATCTCATAGTCTTAGAACACGGGTTTACCATTAGTTGAAAATATTAGATAGACGCCTAGACACAGGCTCGGCCTAGTTTAGACGACTAGTGTCCATAGTTATGTTTTTAGTTTAAGAATTGAGTACGTACAAATGTAGTATTATAATTAATTCACTGTTCCTTTGCTAATTAATCTCTCTATCAACGATTACAAACCAATTTTGTGAAGGAAGAATAAAGACTAGCAATATTTGTTTGTGTAACTAAAACTGCCTTATTTACACAATTTATATAAACATCGCACTTGATAAGCGTTGAATAAATTAATTTAGAAGCGCATTCAGTATTCAAAAGCTCGTGTTTACCCAAACGCAATAAAACGAGTCACAATACAACTTGTCGCAGGTGCGCGCTGCGTGGGCGACGCTCGTGCAGCTCAATAAGCACTTTTTAACCGTTATTTCTAATACCTTCGTTATACATGGACTTTGAATGGTTTTCTATGTTACTTTTGTCAATGGCTGCTAATTCGATCAGATCTAGAGATAACTCTCATTTCTTTAATATACTGCTTAATATTCCACCAACGGGAAAATTATATTAAGTTTATTGTATTGAATCATCAGAATCTCAATAATCTAAAATTTTCAGAGGCCTGTTAAATTATTATATCAATAAGCAATCAAATGATAATGAAAATAAGTTAATTAACATAATAATACTGAAATTGTTATGTTGGTAAACTGAATTGGCAGCTTTTCTATCATATGTATTTGCTTCCATTAAGAAAAATAGATCGACAAAGAAACATAATATCATATCTGTTAGCAATACTTATCCTTATAACATTTTACTAACGAAAATATTATAGAAAACGTAAGCACGTAACCATGGAAACCTTTAATTTGATCATTGAACTATTCCACGGAGCAATCAGCGGGAATCCAGTGATACCCAGAAATGATACACATAGCACAAAGCATGCAATTATAAAATAATTTAAAGCGTCGGCCGCCGAATTGTTAAGACAGGAAGTCTTTGACCCTCAATAGTTTATAATTTAATAGTCGTAATGGGCGTAACAACGGGGCGAGTAGGTTTGGAGGTGCGCGCGGACAGACTGACGGTAATTCGATAGTCATTAGCGCGCATGACTTGCTAGCTGCGGCGAGCTATGGGAAATGGGAAAACAATTGTTACTTTATTAATATTTAATTCATTGCTCTGTTTGACCGCCTCTGTAGAACAAGCTGCAGTCAGGTGGAGTTTTCGCGCGAAAACACGATTGTGCGTTATCCCATCTACTTCACAGCGACTGAGCCCGAAACCGGGTCGGGTTCCTAGTACGTATAGCATTATGTTATCTGTGCTAGTACGCAACCTAACGTATAAAACCATAAAACTGGTAGTACATTATATCCTCCATATAAAAGGTTCTCAGAGAGCGATCTCGTCAAAATTAGCCCATTAGTTTTAATTAATGCTGAGGTCAATGTCCTGCGTGATACTTGATACATTTTAGCTATTTTATGTTTAATATTTTATTCCTAGAACTCTTAAAATGTGTTTCTCAAAATTGTACCAGTTTGATTTATGGTAATGGCGAGGTATACATAAAAAAATGAAAAAAAAAATGCAGATATTAATTATTAGGTAAACATGTTTTGCTTTGTAACATTAGTATTTTGTTAGCAATTTCGGCTTTTTTCCTTACCAATTTAAGTTTTTTACACAGCTTTTGATTATCTAATATCATCATCTAATTTGTATTATAATAAACGAAGGAACAGAAATTTCTAAACAACTAAAAATTAATTAAAACAATCAATCATTAATCTAATAATGTGTACAATAAACATAAACAAATAACTACAATCCAAAACCCATCTAGCCCCCGAGAGTTTTGATTAAATACATTTCGAACTGTGTTCAAACATATTAGATACAAATAATAAACAATAATTGATAAACAAGCTTTCTAATCTCCAGGTTACAAGCGCATAAAACATATTAATGTGTGTCATTACACGGAAAATGCGGGCAGTCACGTAACTATGGTAACGCGATGTAAATACCAGCTTACACGAGATTATATCACCTCTGTGACCGCCGCCGGTGTAGTGGTTAATGAGAAAGGGGTTGTGAGTTCGATGCCTGCTGGAGACATAGAAATAGATAAGAATATATGTCTTAAAGAAAGCAATAGTTGTATAAAAAACACAATAAATAAATAATTATTCATCTTCTGCATATAAGATGGTACACAAAGACGTAAATT
Organism: Zerene cesonia; assembly: GCF_012273895.1. NCBI lineage: Eukaryota > Metazoa > Arthropoda > Insecta > Lepidoptera > Pieridae > Zerene > Zerene cesonia. The sequence goes on from NC_052109.1 coordinate 8,718,431, forward strand.
TAAGGAACATTTAATTAATTTTCGTTATTAATTTATTAATTTATGACTTCCTCCATTCATCCATTTGATCTTCCATTACAAAGTACATACACCCAAGCCGTTAAATAGATACATACTAATGAAATAACTTAACAACTACGTTTAGTACGCAATATATTACTTCAATATACTTGTTGTTGTTTTAAATAAATAATCAGCAATTATACGAGCGAGTAATCGCTAGACATTACCCGTAAAGTTCTGGCTGATTCCGTCGGCGAAACACAAAGGGGACAATTACATGCCGATTTCCCGAAGGAGTCTGTAATTATTGATCTTGCGTATACCCGTGCTCAGTACATATATCTTTTTATTACTTCAGCACGAATAGCAGTGGATCAGTTAAGGCCTCTGACTAGACGTGCAAAAAATAAAAAGATTTTTCTATTTTTTGTGCACTTTATAAATTGTTCTTGATATGGTGACAGTATTGTGCGGAAATCGACGTGACAAAGAATCCAATGTCGTTTCTTCTGCGAGCTTCTTGGCCAGCGTGTTGGATTATGGTTGAAACCTTCATAGATATTCTATGGAACTGTTGTGGGCTCTCTAAATAGAATTTTCTTGTGATAATTTCACGCGATTTAACATTAAGAAATGAATAGTATTTTATAGGAATTTAAGATTTTTTTTTTTTAATAGCAACAATTCAGAGCTATTTGTCAGTAAGAAGAGTTTATTTAACGTTATCCTTTCTCTTGTCTGTATTTTTAAGATTTTGATATGTACTAATGTTGTGAAGACTGAATAAAGATGATTTTATTACATTTTTATTATTATTCGTTATATTATTTCTCTTATATCTAGATATCTTCACAGCGAGCGTGCTCATGGGGAGACGAAAATCGTATTTAATTTCTTTGATAATACATTCAAATATTTCCTTTCCTAATAAAATTTGTTTTGTAGATCGACAGAACTGAAAACTGTATATTTTCAAGTAAAGCGTTTTGTCCAATCATGTGGATTGAACCCACGCTGTATTAGTTCGTTTTTGGGGTCATTAGCCACTGCGCTATCCGGGTCGTCAAACCCAACTTAACGATTTTCAGGATTAGATTGAGAACTCCTGCATAAGTTCAAGAATTAGTCGAAAAAATAATTAATGCAAATAATTTTATCTTGATTTTATTTATGACTATACATACTCCTGGCGGTACGAAGTTTTGTATATGAAACATCATTTATGTATATAAAATAAATAAATCATTTGTGACAAGATTATTTAGGAATTATTTCCGATCTTTTGATTTATTGTTGCTTGTTCTTAATCTGTGTTCTATGTTCGATTTATGTATCGCGTATTAAAGCGAGATATCGTAACCAAATACTAAAAAAAACCTACGAGCGAATTGCATATGTATTGTTCTAAACATATACATACAAACAAGGGCTTACAAAAAAATATATTAAGGATTAGTGAGTTGCAGTGTCCACGCTACCGAAACTATTTGCCAGTGAGCTGTGAGGCACACCTCGTCAGAGCAAGCGGATCCAATCGTCCGCGCGGCGCGGGACCGCCGCCATTTCTCTGTAGCCATTCGCTCCGATCCGACACGCGACTTTTTGCTACGTAATTTAATTTGTTCTTTACGAGCATGTAATTCAGCGCGTCACGCGGTGGGAGCGGAGCGGGCGCGGAGCGTGACCGACACGACTACCGGCGGCGACACGACAAAAACTTAGCTATTGTTGGCGGGATCAACTTCTTTGTTAGCGTTTTTACGATCAAATCTAATAATGTAATTTGATTTTGGGAGGCTATTAAATTTGTAATTAATTCATTATGTTCATTTCATGTAATGTAATACACATTGAATTATTTTGATTTTGAAAATATTTAGGTGGATTATGGCGTGAACCCTCACAGGAGGCCTGTGTCCCAGCAGTGGGAACATATATGGGCTGATGATGATGTTGATGATGATAATGAATGTCTAGTAGCTTTAAATATTTATTTGAAATATTTAAATTAGTAAGTAAATATATTTTATGTTATGTTACCACCATTTACGTTCATGCTACATAGTCGACTATCTAAACAAACATATAACCAGACTATTTGACACGTAGACACCCAAAATCTGACTTATTAGTTTTTGATAACATTAGAGTTATCACCACGTAAGGTTGAAGATACATACTACAGCTGCACGTCTATTCATTCATTCATCCATTTTGTTTCACTGCTTTTCTGATTGCAAAATTAGTTACACTTGCATTTAAGCATCCATTAAGAATCATCACATTTAAATTATAAGCGCTGAAACATTCACAGTATTTATACCAATGGGATTCGAAATCGTAACCTCATACTTAAGAGACAATAGTTTAGCAAGGTGCGTGTAAGCATTTAGGGCAAATTCTACGCATTTTGTAGCGTATTAGGGAAGATAAATGGACGATTAAATTTTGTATTTAACAAAGCGTTTGGCGGACGTTATTTAGAGCAGTTACGGAGATTGTGAATTATGTGGGTAACTGTTATATTGAGTTACGTATAAAAAGTAATTAAGTAATTTTACAGTGTAGAAGTAAATGAGTACGTTTAAATCAAAATTGAGTTATTGTGTTGTTAATGGTAGCTATTATAAGTTACTAGCAGTCCGCCCCGGCCTCGCCCGTGGTGCATATAAATCTTATAGCCCTCCTCAATAAATAGGCTATCTAACACTGAAAGAATATTTTAAAACGGACCAGTAGTTTCTGAGATTAGTGCGTTCAAACAAACAAAGCTTTATAATATTAGCATAGATTATAGCGTAGCTAGCTACGCCCCGCTGTTTCACCCGCGTAAGTCCATATCCCGTAGGAATATCGGGTTAAAAAGTAGCCTTTATGTTATTCCAGTTGTCCAGCTATCTACGTACAAAATTTAATTGCAATCGGTTCAGTAGTTTTTGCGTGAAAGAGCAACAAATACTCACACAGCCTTACAAACTTTCGCATTTATAATATTAGTAGGATAAGTGAAGTCCCGTGTCCCCTAGTGGGGTATGGGGCAGATGATATACATCTGTTTCACTGATCGATTTTCTTTAGGGACAAGTAGGTGATCAGCCTTCTGTGTCCTGCCAGACCGAGACATTTTTTTTTGTGCGTCCCCACCGGGAATTGAACCCAGGACCCCTCGGTTCTACGCTCACGCGTTAACCACTGTACCAAGGAGGCGGTCAATTTATTTTAAATTAGTAGGATAGGATTATAATATATATTTTATTAAAATATTGTCTATTATAAGTCTAGAGCAATTACCTATAACATTGTTCAGTTTGTCACCTTTTTTGACAGGAAAAACTTATTGAGTATGGCATAGTATATAAAACATGTACGAAAATTAGACAAAAATGTTGATATAGAATATATTTTAAGCAACGTTCTCAAAAACGACCGAAGGATCTCAATATGAAGCGTATTTTTCTCGATGGTAAAATGCATGCGGAGGAATGGCAAATATAAATATCGCGATATTAATCATTTTACTAAAGCACTCACACACAGATTCTAGAAAGCTCCATAGTAATTGTGTGTAGACGCTATTTCAACCGTGAAATACGATCGAGACTAATCTGTCTGTAAATAATGTAATAATTTATTGTGATTGTGTACATCGGAGTAGCGAGCGAGGCCGCGGGTTAAGCTAGGCTATAATAAGCTTAAGTAAAATGAATGTTAGTCTGAAGTAGTTCTCACCGAGCTGTGCAATGTTCCGCTATTTACTACATTACCATACGTACGGTTTGCGTTTCTCGGTAGGGTTGCCACCTCAGAGATATTTTGAAAGTATTTTATTTTATAAATTATTATAAATGGCATGAAACATTGATTTTTCATCATCAGACAACCTCATCCAGATCAACTGAATGAATGAGTGTTGCCCAACAAAATACCTTGACATAGAATTCGAAAGCAACAAGTATTTTTTTAAAGTCTAAACTAATGATCATCATATGGCAGAACATGTATAAAAACAAACAGAACATAATCCTAGTCAAGGATGAATTAAACCGTTTCATTGTATTACAGAATTCTTAAATGAAGTAAATAAAATCAACCACAGACTATGATATTTTTCTATAAATCGATTATTTTCTTATTATCATTCGATTCACATTGACATGATCAAATAAAATTAAATATTGTCGTAAGTGGCAGCCCTATTGCAGACGCGCGTGACGGGCGGCAGTGTTTACAGCTAATTGGTGTAGGTGTCCCTCTAATGAGATGTGAGTTAAGTGCACAAACTTTCAGCGCTCAGAACATTTTGCACCATTTATTAATTTATGTTACAGCCGCGTTTATTTACTTTTCAATGTAAATCGACTTCGTGCTTTGAAATTAGATTGATACTAATTGCTAGCGAGAACAGATTAGAACTAATTTATATAGGAAACTGCAATAAAATCATTACAACTTTGTAAATGTAAAATTATATTATATGTTAGATATTGTACCTGGTTTATGGAATAGATACGAAACGGAACGATTTCTAGTCTACAGAAATCGTTCCTAACAATATAAATATGTGACAAGAGACTAGTGCAAGCAAATATCTACTAAACTCAGCAAAAATATGGTTAATTCTACAGGAAAATATTTTGCTACGATAAAGTATAACAATAGTACATAGCACTGCTCATTTTTGACCGACATCCCACAAACGATGGAGATTCTTTTCGTTTATTACTCAATAACTCCATGGGATTTTAACCGTGTGGTGTGGTTTTTTTTGTGTTTGATAGGAAATCGCTATCAATTATTCCCATAATAGAATCTAGAGGGTTCCCCCAAGGGACTCTTCGATCTTTTTAGTAGAAGAGAATTATATTTAAATAAGATATATTGTTAAAATCTCAAAAGTCTTTAGCCACCGGTCTATGCAGGTCTACTCGCATTATGAAATGCATAATACGTAATGTTCCAATCATAATATCTAAATTATGATTAGTGGAATGACATTTTAAAACAATTTGTTTGATTGTTGTACATTGTACGTGTGTACTCGCATATTGCGTAAGGCTGATAAATGTCAGAGCGGCTGCCAGCTGTCGTATTGTGCGGTGTTTGGACTGAGAGACATTTTGGTTGTGGGAACCAAAAGTACATTGTAAGACATACCTTTTTAAACGAGTGGTAAAGGAATTTGAATGATTTGGAATTGAGAAGAAACCATTTTTAACTATTTATAATAGTGTTAAATGCTTTTTTTGCTTAAAAATATATTTTATATTAAATAGGTAATAATTTTTCTGAGAAATTTTGAAAGAATAGAAAAAATTTGATCACGAGGCAGGATTTTTCTATTCTTTCAAAATTTCTCATTTATAAAGCATTTCAATGCTATAAAACTAAAAATTAAATAATTTTTCTTCTTCAAATATAAAAAAATATGCATAGAATTCGATGTTAGAGTCAGCCTTATTTCTCGCTGTACAAAAAAGGAGTCTGATATTTTTTTATCTCATTTTGATATTAAATACGCGAATACAAGTATTAAAGAAATTTATCTTTGAACTTATCGATAATTATTGCCATGCATTAGATTTTATACACAGGTAAATGATTCTGTCAATATTATCTATGTTTCCACACACGTATATCTAACATCGCTTTTACAATCCTTTTTATAAACACGCTATCGAGCAGGAATCGAACCCAAGCCGTTAGAAGTCAGGCATTAAATACTGCAGAGGTCAAGATCTGCTCATCTTTATTGTGCATCTACCATCACTCTACTAACCACACGATTCTGTTCGCTATCCCCATTTTACATACATTGCGTGTTACAATACAGGGAAGTCACGTTACAGTGTTCAGGTAGCGCGCAATGTACTGCGTGCTCAGTGTGAACTTTCGTATAATTCCTGTGTATGAACTGGTGGCGATTTATAACAGGGCTCGTCTCACACTACAGGTGCCGGCGGTATAAATGCTTCTCGCGCCGGTGATTTAGAGCCGTCTCCCGCAATGAGAGATGGGCTTGTCGTAACAAACATATTCAGTTGCAGCTTTCAGCTTAATGTAGTGTTGGATGCTTAATATCGTGTTGCTGCTCGGGAACCTCGGCGCGGATTTACTCGCTAGAGCATTGTGCGCACTACAATGCGTCTATAGATGTGAGATGGGTCTTTGGGTTGGGTGGACGTGGATTGTTAAAGCTTTGAGGATAGGGGATATTGGAGTAATGTTATTAGACATTATATATATATATTTTTTAATTTTGGTTGTTTAAAAAAAACTAATCTATTTTTATAGTTTTGTTTATTTAGTAAGCTTAACTGCAAAAAAGTTTTCGATCTTGTTTGTAACAAAACTCAAATGGAGTTTTAATTAATAAGGAGGAAATAGGCCTTTTTAGACAAGTGATACAAAGGAATGTCTCGATCAATATTGCTATGTATTTAATTGCGGTTTGATAGAATAAGATATACTAGTCAATTTTTGCTTCAATTTTTTTATTGAAACCGCGACTGAGCAATTGCGAGTTCCTACAAAACATGAATCCAAGACGATGCAATATCCTAATCGCTTAAAGTAACACGACGGTGACCGTAATTGACCATAAAGTCGTGTGATACTCCGAAACCGCTCCCGACCGCATATTTATTTAAATCGTCAGTAATTACAGCAAAAACTGCGCGACCACAAGCCATTGGGTTCGATTCCCCGCGAGCGCTTTCGCGGTTTTAATACAAGACTCTTTTATAACTCTGTTTCTGTTGAACTTCTGGTCAATCTTGGTACTGAAATACCTAAGACAGTCAAGTTATTTTTGTAGAAATATTTTGATGACACGAAACTACAGGATAAAAGCGGCTACATCCATATAAGCTTTATCCCAGGTTGGTAAGATGAAGAATGGGATTAAAAGTGGTGTCAAAAAAACTGAACTGTTTTTTGAAATGCAAGTCGAAACGATAATCACACAATTTGAACTTATTCTCTAAAAAAATATTTCAAATTAATAATATTTTGTTAATTTTAATGCTAAGAATAAGATAACTTTAGGTCCTTTCCCTCTGTTGTTTATGCGACAAACTGAAACTACAAACTTTAATTTGGATTTAATCATTAAGCACTTGGTTGGTCATCATCATCATCAGCCCATATATGTTCCCACTGCTGGGACACAGGCCTCCTATGAGGGTTCAGGCCATAATCCACCACGCTGGCCAAGTGCGGGTTGGCAGATGACACATGTCGTCGAACTTTTAATTCTTGGACATGCCGGTTTCCTCACGATGTTTTCCTTCACCGTTAAAGCAGTGGTGATATTATCTACATGCGCAGATAAATTGAAAAATCAATTTATTTCCTGCGCGCTCGCCCGGTCTCGAACCCCGACTTATCGATTTTGAAGTCCGAGGTCCACACCACTGAGCCACCACTGCTTGGTTGGTCAATCCAATTGAATTACCTCTGCTTGAGTCTGTGCTACATATAAGAATCAGCCAGAAATTCAAGCAACTCTTTCTAAAGATAAAGCTGTATTCATTAATCGGTTAACGCACTTTACCTCGCGGTGCCGATTGATGAGTGAAGTAGACACGCGGATTACCGTTTTGCACTGACATCCAACATCCAATATCCAGGCATTAGGTACAGGTACAGGTAGGTGTCGAATCCGGAATGCGGCGAATTCCTGGGACGTCACAGTGTGACACGCGGACAGCTGATAACTCGTTAATAATTCTATTATTTTCCTTGTACGGTGCGACATTGGAAACTGTCCATCAATTGCATTCCGACCTCATATATTATAGACCATTTTGCTGTTTGTACGAGTGTGAGAGTTTATCATTTGATAAGATTTATTTGTAGTTGAAGTGTGAATGAGAGGTGTAAGATAACGTATTAAAACATTGATTGAATATAGTTTATAGTTTTATTTGGCCTGTGTCTAAGCTGTGGAAAAGTATGTCTATGTTAATTCATCAAATCAATCCACCAAAAATTCAACAAATATTCTGATTATAATTATTTTTAACCCAAAAATTTAATCGCCTTGAAATCGTCAAAACTAGAGTAGAAGGTACAAGCCTGTGAGGCGCCAGCTTTCAAATACAAAAGAATCATAACAAAAGAAGAACAAAAAATGCAGTCGAATTGTCTCCTCTTTTTGAAGTCGATAGAAATTTATCATGAGGGGATATTACTACCAAAATAATATATTATAAAATAAATGACAAAGCAGAAATACAACAACATCGATTCGAACATAAGATCAACGTACGTTAAAGAGCAAACTCATAAATGTGAGCAAATACACGCTCGAGCGCGGACAATAATTTATTAGTTTGAGTTTAGTTATTTAGTCGCGAGTAACGGCGCTTTACATAAATATTCAAATGTCTAATTGAATGCAAGTGTATCGGAGATGAGCAAACAGACCGACGTGCCGCAGGGACGAACTCCACGCACCTACTTAATAACTTTCAAATATTACGTATCATTAGGAAATATATATTTGTTTTTAATACAGTAACGAACAAGCAAATTGCGTTTAGGGTATCGAACTGCGTATATACTTTCCACGGTTTTCCTTAGTTTTATGAACTGCCTACTGACTGTCTCTGATTTAAAGAATTACGTAATATTAACTTTCTCATATCATCACAAGTCTAACTTGTAGGTAATAATTTTGTTCGCTTACATGTCACCACATCGTGAACTAATGATATGTATGAATATTTAACAATTAAGATACAATCACTAGTTGACCGTGTGTAAGTTGTATTGGTGGGATGTGTCGAGAGAATTTAAAAATATAATACACGACAAGTGACAGCCTTCGAAGTACCTAGTCTTGCCATAAATATTGTAATAAAGAAAAAAGAAAATTGTTAACTGCAAATAACATTTATTACT
>NC_052109.1:8728337-8773115 GCF_012273895.1 Zerene cesonia
GACAGATTCGAAATTCAAATGTAATATTTTTTTATAATTAAGTGTAACAGTATTTATGGCCAGACTAAGTATACTCTGACGTGTGATTTGCGTACTCCCCAAGGATATCATTATCTTTCTAAGCGTCAAGTCCGTGTCTGTGTCTGTGTCGGCTAAAGCAGCAACATTCCGCTGCGTTGTGGCGCTTGCCCGCGATATTTAGCCCGCGCTAATGGCGGCGCGGCCTGGGAACCTAACACGTGTTCCTCCACGAGCATTGTTCGTTAATTAAACCAACTTTGTTCTGCTGAGTATCAGAAATGATATGTGGAGTCGCGATGTGTTCGGTCGCTGTTGTCCAATCGAACTATGTACTTATACTATTCTATATTTAGGACATCTTTTTGCGAATCGAATTTCAATTGCGCCTTGGTTTTTTTATTTTACGTAGAGGAATGGCACAGTAAGATCTTATCTCCTGATATACCTGAAGTTTTAACTATATTAATGTTATTGTCTAACAAATACACACACAGTCACATAAGCTTTCAGATGACATATATTTATAACTCAGTAGGATAAAATTATTCAATATCAAGTAATATAAGTTAAGTTGAATAAGGAGTTCAATATACATATTATGATATATGATAGAATCTATGGGTGTACAGCGAGGTGGGTCGCAGTTATCGGCGGATGTTGAAAAACATTTAGACAAGTGGCGACCGTTATATCGATTAAATATCGAGCACGCAATATCTCATATTATTTATGTGTTGCGGCACAAGCGGCGACTTGCGACGTTTGCACGCGTGTCTAGTATTATAGGAGATTAATTGATCTGGTCGACATATTTAAAGATATCATAAATGGAAATGATTTATTTATATTATTGGTTTTTCATTTCTAGCAAAAGTTTCTACCAATAATAAGATGACGCTAAAATATTTACTCTGATATTAGTTTTAATAAGTTAGTAACTTTTTATTTTAGTTAGCTATAAGGTCTGCGCAAACTTCTCTGTAAGTACAGATTGCACTCTCGCTTGTCATTTAAACATATAACTATTTATATGATTACTTGATCAACAACATAATAACTAATTCACATGACAGGCATCGAGAGCGATATAAAAATAAATGTATCTCATTTAATGAACGCTACGAGATAACTTTCCATTCGGCTCCGAGTTGCCAGCAGCAGATTGCGTGATTTGCTTCGATATTGCACTATTATGAATTTAATTACAGTCCAGGCATTTACCGGCGGTGTAAAAAATACATTATAAATATTACAAAGTCAATAGTAATCGATTTGTAATACAATTAATTATTTTGACGTTTTTATAAGAAGCTCCATTATATATACGATTAAACCATACGAAACTTATATCAGAACATTTTCACACAACGCCTGGAAATTAGTTTATCGGTTGTATGTATCGACTTTTGCTCTTTAATTTAATATGTCTAAATGATGCGGCATGGCGCTGTAGTTTGGTTTTTTATAATTTACTAAAATGTAAGTTTATTGTAAGGTAAGTTTTAATAAAGATGAAATATACAAATTATTTATTATTATTATTGTGTTTGTATATTTGTAACAGGTTCACGCTTTACTCGACTGATTATAGGAATAATTTTACTGTTAGAAAGCTGCATCTTCATTAATGGTATATGCTAACAAAACTAGTGGCTAGTTGTCTATCCACACTAATATTAAAATAAGCAACTTTTGTATTTTTGTATGTTTATAACGTTATCACGCAAAAATTACTGGACCGATTTCAAAATTTCTTTCATTATTAGAATGCTGCAAGTCACTGGCATAGGCTATATATATGTACCACGGGTGAAGCCGGGGCGAACAGCTAATAGTAAGTCCACTGAAAGTCATTAGATTTCGATTCAATCAATGCGGAACATAAACAGTCCCCGATATCCCAGCACACACGAATGTATTTCATAACAAAGCGCAATCTCATTTGTCAATCCGTCATCGTATTTCCCAATAAATCCTTGTAAAAATATCGATAAACAAAGGTGAATTCACGAGCGACTCGCTGATCTTAATTATAGATAGCTGCAGACACGGGCGGACACTGTACACTCAGCTGCAGATCGCTACACTATGTAGCAACTATTTATTTATCAATTGGGTATCAATTCATCAGTTTTTGATGTATACAGTAAAGTTACATCTTATATGTAATAATCTATTGCTGTTAATTAGTCTCGCTAAAACTCAGAATGGCTGATCTGATTTTTATAATCATGGTTTTGGTGCATTCTGAATGCTTCAGGGAAGGTTTAAAAAGTAAAAACAATACGGAGGCGGGCAAAGCCGCCGGCGAGAAGCTAGTCGTTAATATTTTTAGTCTAAAATATATAAATACAAGTAGTTAAACAATTATTGTACTTGTACTTATTTCAAGCAAAGGTCAGCGTCAACCGTTTATGTTAGATGGCAGTGAATCGATAGCAATTCTATCTACAAAATATAGAGTGGACGTGAGAAGTAATGTTATGAGCAATTATTCTATAAATATAATTATTAAAGTATTTTCTCTGTCACATTAGTGCACACACATTTTATTAATATTATACTTTTATTATATCCTTCCTTAACCTTAATACATAACCACATCAACAACCACAACAATTCAACAACTAAATATGACTATGAATTTTTTTATCGATTTTTTCAGTCGACTGTACCTAATATTGATAATAACAGGAACTACAAAGCAGCGCACTGAGCCGAGTAATGACTTTCTTCCATTTAGAGAATTTAATTTTAGGAATTAAGATAACGGCCGATAGCCAACCGGCCTCCATCTCCCTTGCCATAAATACTTTCTATCGAATCAATGTTTATACTGTAGTAAAAGATACACAAAACAACAACAAATGTATTGATATACTGGCGCAAAGGAAGTTTCTAAATCTCCATTATTAAACATAATTCAAAGCTTTGCATCGTATAAAAAGCGCCAGATTGCCTATGAACTCTTCTTTCATCAGTAAGATAGCGCTTCTCATCAATATAGGTCTACCATATAAAGAGTTATTAGGTAACAGTCATCCCTACTCGTAAAACTATATACGAAAGTAACTTTGACTTTATATCTCTTATGCTTTCAGGCCTAAACGGCTGAACTGATTTCAAAGAACTGAGAAGAAGCTTAGAACTGAGATAGACTAAGCCCTGGGAAAAGACAAGTAAAATTACTTGTCAAAAACTTGATGCCAGTAAATAGCAGATGGCAGTATTATCAATCAATGGATCTCTGTTATCGAAATATTTCAAATAAATAAATAAATAAATAAAATAATCATTTTATTTTCTTCTAAATGGAATTTTCAAAATAATAAACACACACTGAAGTTCATATAACATAGAATGAAAATATCACCGCCACTAAAATAAAATCTTTGGAAATGATAATTATGATTTAAAGTATACTAGTATTACGTCGTTATCTCCATCAAACTGTGATCTCTACAGCGTGTCTAGCAATTAACGAGATATTACGCGTACAAACTAACAAAATTACAAATTTCTCGGAACATTTGTCAATTACATAGACCATTAGGCCTAATTATGGGAACGTATAGATACTAAAACGTAAATATTAAGACATTTTACTAATGAAAACGTACCACGACGCAAATTGACAACAATTTGGGTCAAGCGACACCGTTTCATGAGCTTTGAGCCGTTTATGACGCCATTAACTGAGCACGCAACCACTCGATTACGTTAATTAATTTGAACTGAGACCATTATTATGGTCTGTTTATGACATGTGTAGCATGTTAGAGATAGAAAGTATTTTCGATGAAATACAGAGCTTGTTCTGCTTATGTAAAAGTCGCCAACTCCTCTTCAGAGACCGCTGTAGATGTTTTGCTTGCTTTGCTTACCACCAAGTGACCCATATGCTCGTTCGGCCACTTCCTCATAAAACAAATATTTTAAACAGAAAAGTATTCAAATAGTCAGAACAAGACCAAATTAAAATGGGACGACACGGTAGATCTTACAAAATCAGTTCACCCAGTCGAAAGTTCTGAGGAAGAAAGGAAACACAGTACAGTCGAATTTTATCCGCTTATATATTGTACACAGACTATGGTATCATTGGTGAAATTTATCTTATTCATCGGCGAAATTGAACGTCCAATTCTTTAATCAAAAACTTTAAACACATTGCTGATAGCTTGACATTTTTACAAAAGCTCTCTATTAAATTTCCATATTTTTATTACTTTATAGTAGGAGTACATCTATGCTTCCGTGGATGCTATCTCACAATAAATGGGCATTGAAATAGAAAATACTATTTTTTAATCCAATGCACACCAATTGTGCCATTCCGAACAAATACCAGGCAAGCAATGCTGCGCGCACGCAACGAGCCGCGCTCCGACAGGCGTCCGATCGAATGTCACAACATTTGGTTCAGATGTCGTGAGAATGGCCGAATCTCCGACAACCGATCTTGAACTATGACTCCGAGAAGCTAAATCACTTTCAATACATGAGTTTATGTGTCTCGAACCATTGTTAGCTGTATCAATTCACGATTGACGATTATCGTTAACTTAATGGCGTTATGTGGTTTATCGAAATGTCTATGTGAAATAATGATTTATGTTTTAAAATTAGGTTTTGATTGAGCGAATTCCGAGCATCCAATTCCTAGCTGCGTCGCGCGGTTTCACACGTAGACGAACGCAACTATTTATATAGCTCATGTCTTATTCAGATATTTAAGCTATATTATTGTAAAGTTTCATTAAATACTTTCGCGTTTATAATATTTAAACGGGATTAGCAGGACACTTTTTTAAATGAAACCATTTTTAATTTAGAGAAATTAGTGACATATAGAAATTAAAGAGTTTTTAATAGATTTTAAACGCGATTTACTAGACCTCGGGGGGTCTCCCCGTGACCACGCTCGCTGTAATGTGTTCGAAACGTCAGGTTAATAATATAATGAATAAATCGCATTTAAAATCCGTTAAAAAGGCTTTAAAATCTTAAATGTATAATAAAAAAGCGCGTAAAATCAAACACAAGGAAATACTAATTAGTAACATCCAACAACGTCTGTGTTGTGAGGATGGATGTATGTATATATGATACTCTTCTGCGGGAAAACCACCGAACGGATTTTTACGATACTTAGCAATGAATGTGGCTAATGTATCAGAATAATATAAGCTATATAAATATTTGCTTGCTTCGTTTGCGGGTAAAACAGTGCAGTTCTTAATTAAATTATGTAATAGACGTACTAAACAACAATTATATTGTGTTAGTGTTGATATAAGTTTATGCTGGTTTTCTCCTCGAGTAAAACCGCGGGCTACAATAGTCAGCTATATCCTACTTAATATTATAAATGCGAAAGTTTGTAAGGATGTGTGTGTGTGTTTGTTGCTCTTTCACGCAAAAACTACTGAACTGATTGCAATGAAATTTGTTACGTAGACAGCTGGACAAGTGGAATAATATATAGGCAACTTTTTACCCGATATTCCTACGGGATACGGACTTGCGCGGGTGAAACCGCGGAGCGCAGCTAGTATAATATAGACCAGCACCTGCCATTTACAACACACTAGATTGATATGCAAAATGACACGTTGCCAAAACAGAAACTTTTTGCCATTCACAACATGTCGGTCGGTGTAACAATAGCGATGTGATTGCTGCAGACGGGCTCGAACCGACTGCCGCAGCGGGACGCCAGTACTCGGTGACCCGTGTAGCGAGGGCGCGCCAGTTCTGTTTTAGTTTAAGTATTTCGTTATGTTAGAGAGAACCGAGCTGGTGTTTCGCCTGATGGGAAGCCCGTGAACATTTGCAGGGTCAGTGCCTGTGCAAATGCGCTGCCCGCTTTTAATGGAGAAGGAAAAGGAAAGGATTGGCAACGGGAATAACTGTTAAAAATGATGTTTGTATTGTTTGATCTTGGTTACATTACATTCGATTGAATTTTGAATAAATATTAGAAATTTATTTTACAAAAACCTCGAACTCGAAACAAAAGCAAAGCATCAGCAACAAACTCAGCAGAGACGCGGTTCCCAGCTATGAAGCAATGTGTCTAAATAATGTATGTTTGTCCGTCTGCCGTCAGTGGTTCCCGGCTGCGGGCTACAGGCAGGATGCGCGACCATTAAATACAGTGACTTGCACACTTGACGCCGCTGGGTTGCTGTTGGATGATATGTTTCACGTGTTTACAAAAACAAGCTTAATTTGAGGCATTGCCTTTGTGGAAGATAATAATGTTTGGTAATTCGAAATAACTTTAGGTATTACATTGTGCACAGTATACATGGTTTTATACACTGTGTGTGTAGACATAAGCTCGCATGTAGCGTATAGTGATTGTCGCTTATGATACAAGGCGTTTAAAAAATGGATTTCTATGCGATTGACAATAACAAATCCAAGCTTTTAGGAACAAAAGTAATGAAGTTAAATATATTAAAACAATAATAATGAATAATGAAAAAAGTCTTCATCGACCTGAACTAGTTAAACACCGTGTTATATGTAGCAATATAAACCCAAACTTGAACGGAAACACTGTAGAAAAATTTGAGGACAGCTTTAATGTTGGACTTTTATTTATGATTTAGTTAATTTCGGCTCATGAACGAATTCAACAAAGCAACACTTATCTTCAAGTATTTGAATCCTCAAACAAAAAGCATTAATTCGACGCCAACGCGGAACGCGATGTCAGATACCAATTGAAAACAAGTTGGAATGACAAATGCTCAACAAAGCTAACAACAATTAACACGAAGCCTGCCCAATAAAGCACTTTAATGGTTCGAACAAGAACGGCTAACGATTGGAATTAAGGAAACGCCGATAAATTCTCACATACGATCACGTTACTCGTACCCCATGTACTGTTCTAACGTTTGCTTCATTCGTTCTACACGCTGGACCAACATCTAAAGAGAAAGGTTGTTCCATTCTTAACTCTTATATCGTCGATAACATAAGAGCATTACGTTCGGGGAAAAATATTGCAAAATACAAGTACAGATAGTTAAAAGAAACTAAAAACATCCTTTAATGATAGAATTAACAAAATAGTCTCATTTGCTCTGCAATCCTAAGCCAAATTGTTAAGGTAAAGGAGACGGTTATATACAAATATACAGGTGAAGCTAATAAAAGCGTGTTAATAATGGCCTGGACAGTTCATTTAGTTTCTTTTTTAATTCTTTTTTATTCTGTATCGCAAAAGAGTAAGGTTTTTGCTCAAGTATATTTATAAGATTTTACACACAGCTTGCTAACACACCACCTGACGCCAGATGTATCCGCTTTTGAATTGGGATTTCTTTTTCTGTTGTGATCCTCAGTATCATTTCTAACTGTAAAAGACAATGTAATATTTTTATTTTAACTTTAATTTTTGTGATTTTTTTGTGAATTTCTTTTTGTTTGTTTCTCTCAAATAAAGAATTATCTATTTATTTAATATTTTTCTTTCATGCTATCAAAATTGAAACGCAAGCTATCACTTGCAATCTGCCAGCAGACTAATTCAGTGAAAATAATAATAATGATAGAGTTTGGAATTCATGCTTTACGTACATACAATACAGAAGGTTGGTTGTGGGCAGCAAACACGAATGTATAGCTAGAGATTAAACAATGAAACTCGTTCGTAATAACAACTTGCGGCCAATCGCTGCGGATGTCGCGCCGCGAGTCGGGCCGTGGTATATGGGTTCCGTACTGTATTTTCGTATTCAAAAATTTAACTATAAAACAAATTGTCTTCAATAAATACAAATACACTGTAAAAGGTTTACTTGTTTTACCTTCTTAAGTGATCAATTATTTTGTAATAGAATTCGAATGGACTGATTAATTTATTTTATGATATTTATGATGCTTGTATATTATTTATTGTGTTTATTGTATAAAATTTCACAAATTATATCACATACAAACAAAAAAGGGGTATAACAGTAGCCGCAATTTCCTTACTCCCGCCAACTTCATTCCTCCCTACCCTTTTAAAAGTGGACAAAATATTTGTAGGTCCCACTCTACAAATGTTATGGGCGTTGGTGATCACTTACCATCAAGCAAGCACTCTCCCTGAAATGAATCTTCTTCGTCTATCTTGTATACAAATAAGTGTATCAATACGGCCAATTACTTTGGTTTAATAAAAAAAAAAAACTTATTTAAAGTGCTGAATTAAATAAAAATGTATTTGTTAAGTTATTTGAGTCACGGATCCCCGAAAGTTGAACGGTGCGGTCAATCACGGAGCTTCGAGCACGGAACCTACCATTAGGTAATTAAGTGCGGATTGCGAAGCGACCCGCCGGACAATAACTAGTATACCTTACTCCGCTATAATATATACTTTTAATTTCATCATTTTAATGATACTAGCCAGATGAAAAGCTTTATTTTCCTTTACTATTTGTAAATATATATCATCGGGTGTGCGGATTGGCAGTCTTCATGGAAATTGTTAATTCTAAAAACACAAAACTTTAACTATCATTAACTCAGTATAAAAAAATAGAAAATTTAAGAATATAGGATTACTAAGGACGTTCTCCAATTTTAAATTATTTACACATTTGTATAATTGTGTGTTTTCCTCGTTTCTTTTGATGGTAAAATTTTCTTCTAGGTAACCATTTATCACTACCATTACCATTAACAAAACTGTACCGTAGCCGATTTAGATGATGCCATAACTATAACTACATCATAATTTGCATCTTTTTTAACTAATACACAAAGAACATCAGGTAGAAGAAAATAGAAGTAATCTTTTTCTCTATACATGTGGAATACTAGGAGATTTGAAAGGCTTTAAGTTCTGAGTATCACGCGAAGTTACGGTAAACGAGGTTAGCCCGAGCGTGTGCGACGGCGGCCGATCATCGCGCTTCATCCTCGACCCTGCTATTAGGTTATTAAATGCGCCTGCGCACAACGCTCCACTTGGTTCTGAACTAAAAAAATATTGAATGTATTTTGATTTGTATGGGAACCAGTCCACATTCAATTATTTTAACTGTTAACCAGGTACATACCATAGGCAAATTAAATAGGAATATTAATTTCTTAATACTCATCTTCTTTATTTTAGTCTAAGGCTTTTCACCCGGCTCCGAAAGTCTTCATAAATTGTATTACTTTAGGACATGCTCAGATTACACACGCAGTGATAGCTCAGTGGTGAGCACCTTGGACTGAAAATATCGATAAGCTGGAGGTTCGAGACCAGGCGAGCGTGCAGGAAATGTATTGATTTTTCAATTTATCTGCGCATTTGATAAACATCACCACTGTTTGATCGGTAAAGGAAAACATCGTGAAACGGCATGTCCGAGAGTTAAAAAGTTCGAAAACATGTGACATCTGCCAACCCACACTTGGCCGGTGTGGTGGATTATGGTCTGAACCCGTCATAGGGGGCCTGTGTCCCAGCAGTGGAAACATATATGGGCAGATGATGATGATGATGAAGACAATCTCATAGACATATAATTAGACTTTTAATGCATATCAATATTTCCCCATAGCCCACAGCGGAGCGGCCCGACGGCGCGGCGGTAGCGTGACGAGGAAACAGATGTAATTGCTCTACACTCACACCAGCTCACGCTCGCTCACCTCTCGTGGTTCTCAATTTTGTTAAGCGATTATGTTGCAAGCTGATCTCAATGTTTATAAGCTTATTAAATAAATAATCGGTCTTCGTGACCTCAAATTTGCCCCAATTTTTTGCACTTATTCTTTGATAGTCTTTTTATTCGCCTTTACAGCTGAGCTGATTTAGTTTAGTATGGTAACTTTAAATATCGATGCGGGATTCCAATTTGCCATATTACCCTCAAATTGATCTCAATCGTTTGCTTGAAATTCTTTTTAATGGAGCATAGCTTCATATTTAGATATTAAGACGTAGCGAATAAAAATGAACATATACCGGTATACCAATATTCCTTGCATTTCTCTATTCTATCTTAAATAAAGTTATAATATTTTATAGAAACTTCATTTGTTCAAGCAAATAATACTTCACAAAGGTTAAGTCGAAATGCGGCAGCCGCCAGCCGCCAGCCGCCAGCCGTCCGCCGGCAGCGCATGGCTTGTCTGAGATAACGCTCATCCTATTATTCGAGCTAGGCCACAATCGAGAGCTAAGTTCAATAACAACTCATACATAGTTATTTCGCTTAGCATTTTATCAAACTAGTGTAGTTACAAATCACCGTGACATCATTATCTTCTCAATCTGTGTCCGTAATACCCTCATATTAATAAAACATAGCGGGTTCGAGTCCCGTCGGTGCTTTTTGCGGTGCGAGAACAAGCGCGATGAATTATTTATATTATTTATGGTTTCGCGGATGAACATTGTATTCAAATAGTGTTTGATAGCGTCGCCGGCGATACTGCGCCCGCAGATAAGCCCGAGACGCCTTTAATTGTGCGGCTGGAGCTGCGCTGGAATTATTGCCTGTTTCTGGCTTGTTCTGTCACTTTGCTCTGCTCGGATTAATATTGTGTTGAAAGCAGTCTTACAATACAAAGTCTTACAATATAAATTGTTATGACATTGTTGTCTGCAGATAAATAAAACCTATTACCGAAATGCGTTAAGATTCTGATTCGTAGGATCATTTTTCTTTAAAAAAATAACTTGAAGTTTTAGTATCGACAGGTATCGCAATCGGTAAGTGTAAATGTTGCTGCGCCTGTTTTAATTTTTCTTAGAGGAATATTATAACTATACGCTGCTTGCATCTTTAAAGTGTACGCATTAGGGCTTATAATCGTGGACGAAGAGTCTTTAGAATTAAAAGTTCTTCCAAGCATAATTTCCTCCAGTCTTATTCATTAAACTTTATATCTTATGTTAAATAAAATACGGAATCGAAATGATCAAGTCATGTAAAGTCATTGAAGGAATGTAATGAGGTAAATTAAATCAAATGTAAGTAAAAACTAGACGCGTAGCGCACCTATCGATAAATAACGTACAATTAAATACAAATGATCAGAATGCGAATGTGATCAATAATAATGGAGCAGTAAACCTTGGCGCGGCCTGCGCCAGCTCCAGCTTCGAGATTTATGTGATGAATTTCCTTTGAAATATTATATAAACTGTCGATTTTCTATCTTACTTCTGCCATCTTGAGAACTAACGGATGACGTTCAGTTTTTTATCAATCAATACACTCACTCACAATGTTATTCAAATAACTTCTTATGTACGTTTTTATTTTTTTCATTAATAAATCATAAACTGATTATCTAACTTCCTGTACAAGAACGCAGGATTACATACGTGCCAAGTGAGTGCCATTGAGTTTAAAACCAGCTAAAGTGAGATGAAGTAAGTTCATGTTATTTTTATTTTAATTCACAAAATAAGTAACGTGAATAGTTTCACTTGCACGTCTCGGCCCGCCGCAGGGAGCCGCGCTCGGGCCAGCGCCTCACCACGTTCTTGTAATACCATGGATATTCGTTATTTGAAAATGTTTCACTAATTAATCACGTTTACTTAAAATGTAATAAGCAAAATTCGATTCTTCGCTAGTAGGATTATAAATTTAGAATAAATTAACCTAATAAATGATATTTTATTTTCGATTGGAATTAAGTTTTAATTAATTATTGAAAATGCGTTAATCATGTCTTCATTATCGGATGTCGGATAACGAGGTAATAATTATCTTATATGCAAAATGATGATATCATCAAATGAATATATACAAAGAGCGACGCAATCCGACGCTTCACCTGAAATGCTAAATCAGATCTGATGGATAAGACGACGAAATAAATATGAACGTCGAAACCGAACGACAAAACGATAAATAACAATGAAGTGGAGCGGTGCGTGATGGAGGAATGATTCTCCGCAATTATTTGTTAATTACTTTTGTCGAATAAATAATTGTTCATCACGCGCTGCGCAACGCTGCAAGATTTATTGATTTGTGCCTTTTGAAATCTTTGTTTGATGATCATCAATTATATTCTTTAGTCGGACAGCTTCTTTGGCGCAATTGTTTGCGCAAATTGAAATTATATTGTATGCCTTTCATTTAATTATTACTGCCTGTTTAGTTCATGGTAATTTAATTAAAAATTGAAGTGTTCTTAATTAAATCTAGGTAAGTTTATTTTACACTAACTTTCCACCCGCAGCTTCGCCTTTTAATGTAAACAGAAACATAACAAATTATATACTAAACCTTTATAAAACTTCCTCGAGAAACACGAATTGCGTAATATATTAGTCATTATATATCGGGACATATTATTAATTGTGTGATGTAAAAGTAAGTTATGTAAATTAAAACTATCATTTTAAAAAGGTAATAATGACGATGCACTGAAAAAATTTACCACAAACGTTTGCTGTTGACAGTTCTCAATACACAACTCATTGAAGCTACTGCGTGAGTCCACTTGTTCGAATAAAGCAAAATCAATCTCGACAGCTTTATCAAATATTTTTACTCTTATTTATATAAAGCATGAATTTTTCGAGAGCAAATTGAGTGCACATCGATGCTTGCGCCGTACATTGCTATCTTTTCAATACTTATTATATTCTTACGTCTATGAAATGCAGCAGTGTATCCAGAGAGAGGTATATAATCGTCTGCCATCGTGGGAGTAAGGCGTGTTGGACAGTAAGCTGTGTCAGTACCGTTAGCGTCTCAACGAGAGCTCTTCAGTGTCCCAACAAGTACTCAGTATTTATAAAGACACGTCGGTTTTAATGATTGCTTTATTATTTATAGGAGCTATGAATAATAAATGAATGACAGAAGTACTTCCAGCGACGGCCATACATTTTGTTTCAAATGTCTTGCTTCAGGACGACGGAACTATTACTGTTTATTGATTGTTATGTTCTTTATGCAAATATCACTTAATCTATGGGAATAAAACTAACAATAGTAAACTCCTAGTGAAGAAAACTATTTTAATTGAGTTCTACTGTAGGTATGATAAAGATTTAAGGAATATAAGTTATTTTATCAATACAAAATACAATCCTACTTTTTTACTTCTTATCCCATTAAGAAGCTTATAATATGGCAAAGTGTCAAATTTCATAATAATTTATTGTTTAATTCAGAGTACAGTTTTATATTATCTGTGATTAAGATATAAGCAGTATATCGCACTTCACAATCCATATATTTCCTTTTGAAATACAATAAACACAAATCGGACAATGCATTCCCGATTGCTCGTGTTTAGGAACTTTAGGAGCTATAAATAAGCGTCGTGGTTGCGCCTCACGCTGCTATCGGGGTATCACTGCTTCTCAGCAGCTCCTGATGTTCAGACAAGGGCACTTACAGGTCTAGGTGCCAGTGCGAACGTGACGCGTAATTCACGCTCGGCTTACTTGTTGGAATATGGAATATTTATGTTTCGGATCTCAGTGCTGCGGGTAATGTTTGGCGTATGTATCACGCATTGAATGTAGTGTCGGACTTTAACGTTTTATTAACCCTATTATAAGCGAGGTTGTTATTTGAATAGAGTTTTAATTTATAGCATTAGAAACACACTTAGTAGTTCAAAACATAAAACTAGTTTAGTGTTTAATATCGTAGCAATGTGGTATTTACGGAGCCTGTGGAGAAATGGCGAAATAGCGCGTATTAATTTTTTTCCGATAATGAAACTAGAAGGGGACAGCGGGTGGGCTCTAAATTACATTTGGATACAAATAAATTAATCAACGCTCGTTCACATTCCGCCCCGCGGCTCCGCTCGGCGCGGCCGTCGCTCGTGACTCATCAATTAAATCTCCGATGTCGTATTTTTTATTAATTAACAGTGGCCTCCTTGCGATGCGAAGTATTTCGACTTATCCGGATCGATATATTATCTAGCCCGTTTGAGAGGGCGAAATTTAAAGCGATTTATGTTCAGGTTTAAATTTACAATGATTAGGTATAGACTACAGACTGTTTTTGTCTGGCCGTTGGTAATATATACGATATATGCAGTAAATTAAAATATTGTTAATCATGTCAAAATAAGGTTTAATGCATATAATTCATTATTGCTTTCGAATTATTTTTATTTAAATGAATTTTATTAAATTATAGATACCTATAATTTGTCTAATTTTCCTTGATTGTATCGAATCCTGCTTTTATGGAAGACTGAGTTTTATTGATGTAAGGATGTGATCTTACATTTAAGATAGGCTCAACTGTGTGAATGATATCCATATTTGTTACTTGAAAAGTTTTTTAAATACAATTGGGAGCAATAATCAAGACGTTAACTTAAAGTTTTTGAAAGTATGTAAAAGAAATTTATATAATACCAAGGTGAAAATTAAAAAATGTGCTTATAATTTACAGTGAAAAGAAGACAATTAAAATATTTTACAAGGAATATATGGTAACTTGATAAATTATGACAAATTGACGCTATATTTCTCTTTGTATTTACTTATAAATATATATATGGATTACCCGGCTTTGTCCCACATTTGGTTTGCCTTTGTTTTATATCCGCTTTCATCTGGTGACGGATTGCTGTCGACTGTCCTTAACAAACACTTGAGACAAATTGCGAGGATTACGGAGTGATAAATAGTGGACAGTTATGACACGAAAAAGACATGCCACAGGAACACTTAGGATAGAGAATATAGGATAGATTGTAGGTACAATGGATGCTTGATAGCTGATTACTGTAACACAGAAAAAATATTAATTTAAACACCAAACGAAATAACAAAAGAGTTTCGTTATAAACATGTAAACCATCATATTACATAAATATTATTCACTCCTGTGAATTAAGAAAAATATGTTTAACATAATTTTTTTTTCTTTGATACAGTTTGAAGTCGTAAAATACATTTTTAAAATGATGCTTCTTCGAACCGTCAGCATAGCAGGCGTCAGCGTCAGCAGATCAGTGCAGACAAGGCAGGCGGAAAATTGGATAACAACAAACATACAGACCACAGATAACATAATACAGAGGATCATTCACTTCAATCAAATGTGACTGTATTATAACTATGGATAATTTGAAAATCAATTAATGTATTTGTTACTTTACTCATCTCTCCAAATTTTCAACCAACATTTCCAAAAACGAATTACGTTTCCATTTCGAGCGTATAATATATTTTTTTTATTTTCCAGCCCTCGGCTTTTGGTTTGTAATTCATTAGTAAAAATGTTATTGTATTGTTTTATAATTGATATTTTTATTGGACACACCAATAAACTAATTGAAACATACAAAGTTTTCTAGGTTACAACAAAGCCGATGTGAAGTTATTTGCATAGTTTTTTTAGGATTATTCGAAATCTTGAAACACATTACGTCACACATTGTCATGTCATACTTTCCGGTGCATCCATTCTTCATATGACTGTGATGTACGGTCTAAGACACATGGTCAGTTTACATTAACTGGAACGGTTCCGATAAATGTTTGGAGTTAGGATGATTATGCGTGCGTCACGACACGCGTGTCACGCTGCATGAGGGACGCGGGACACGTTAGCAGGAGCGTCCGGTAGAGGGATGGGAATTAATCTTAAGTCGCATGAAAATAATGTATTACTTATCGAAGTTGCATTTAGCATTGCGCCGCACTTGAAGTGGAGACGAACTTAATAAGTACTTTTACTTTTCTTAGTGTAGAAAACTAGAAACGTCTTTTAGTATGAAGTAAAAAAATAATTAAATAAAGTAGTATGTATTTATTTGCTCCAATAAATTTACTTCGATTTTAAAACTTCTACCATGGAACGTCAAATTTGACCTGTCATAATAGAATATTATTTTTATGTGGAAAATCATGAAGATGTAACATACATCTTTCATTTCACGCTCCCGCTGTCGCTGCGGCTATCCAGTCCAGTCCCATATTCAAGCAAAGTTAATTAAAATAAGGCTTTTAGCCGATAGCATCTTAAAAGCAAATGTTTTGAGATCGTCGATAAGCGGCGGATGTGAGTGTGCTGCATTAGCTCAGTTCTTTTGTTATCGACCAATCGCTCTCTTATGGACAAACATGCGAAATAATAATAATCCGCCGTGTCTAGCAGTTGCTCTAAATATTCTGAGATAATGTGTGTTGGTGCAACAAGCTTTCGTGCGCTGAGTTAGATGTTTATCTTAATTGACACGTATAAAGGTGGCAAAAAATTTTAAAGTAGGTATAGAAAATTTGTGAATGTAATAACCATGTTAATCGGGGCTAAAAATAACTGTGTTAGAGTTGACAAAACTCTGTATAACCCTGCGCTTTTGATCGTATAAGATTCAGAGCTATCTAAACGTTAAGTAAAGGTTAAATTTGAAAAAGAGTGAAAAATTTCAAGATTTTTTTTTAAATGTTTGTGAATTGTAAGGTCTGAGACCTCTATAAAATATGCCAGTTTACATTTACATTATTTTGTTGATAGCTGATAACTTGCTCAGTTTGTATATCAACAGAAATCCTTTACGAAAAGCAATCAAATGGTTTCGAAAAACTTAACTACAAATTGTTATTTTCTCTAGACTAAAACTTCCTGCTTACCAACTTTTCGATATTCACCTAATTCCACATTAGCATTACCTGCAACTGCCTATAAATTTACAGCGACGTTAAACCGTGTAAGTTCCCGTATAAGGCAAGCCCGCGGGTTCGCTCGCAGGTACATGCGCCTACAACATTACATATAAACGTACTTGGTAATTGGCTCCCATAATTAAAGTTGATTACTTGGAAAACTCTGAAATAAACTATATGGAATGAAATATGCGTGACACTGATGTTTAGATGTTTATTATTTTAATTGGGTATTACATAACCCAATTAAAAATGTTATTAAATTACATGGCTTAAAGTATTCTAAACATAAATGAAAGCGTAAGTTCATAAAATTATAATGCTAATTTTAAAATGCTATATATTTAATGGACTTTGTCTTTGCTCATTTAAAACTTATGCTTTGCCACGGTTTATTGCAGTGTAAGTAGGTTTCGCGTCAGTTGATCAGAATTATTTTCTAGACTAATGTTTCCACTGCAATTATGAAACTAATTTTTATGTGACACACTTTACATTGATTCTATTTTACATGTTTGTAAAATAATTTTAATTTTGTGAGTTTGCGTTTAGTTATTTATATTCAAAAACAATTTACTAATTTCTGTGCATCATCTGCATATATTTAGGTATTCTTTGTTATTCCTCTAACCGTGCCTAGGCAGGGCGAGCGACAAAATTAACAAATCTTTGAACATCATCTCTACTTTACGAAGTATATATTTTGTAAAGATTGCTGCTAGTGGGAAAGTGCCCTCGTAAATTCCACCACTAGTTTATTTATTTCTCTCTCTAGTTAACTTGAAGAGCTGCCGCGAAACAATCGGCCGTTTCGCGTAGATGAAATATAGTTTTGCCTCAAAGCGTAGCGTGAAATTTAAAATAATTTAGCATCAACTCGGACGTGAGTTGCGCTCCGCAGTCAAGTTAAGCCAATAAAGCTCAAGAGGGAAACATAAAGATCGCGAAAGTGCCGACCCTGCGTCTGTGTGTGCCGGTGGACGCTTGTTATGTCATGTAGGGCTGCCACAAATTTAAATAATACCTTCATTGTTTGAAGAGGAAGAATGTTAGGCTTTAGGGTTTGCCTTGTCTTCGTCTGATAGTCTATAGTAGTCATCTTATGTTTATGTTATGTCTACATTCACCTTCATACAGTGTCATTGATTTAATAAACAAACGAAGATCATTATTATAAATTATTACAATTGAATATTATATAATAATGATTATGATATAATAAAATTATAATATAGAAAACGCAAACTTATATAAATCATTTATCCGATATGATCAGGACATATTATTATGACGAAGAATAAAAACTGAAAGTTGACAACCCTAAAAGCAATAATTACTAGTAAACTAGCAGAATAGTACACACGTTAATATCATACCTTGTTAATATTAATTACAAAACACTAGTGTACTGTTCTGTCGAAATTCCAAAGCATACTCCTGCTTGCGAGTTACAGAGTATCACACGAGCCGACTTATCATTCTCCTCAGTCCAGTTCAAGTCAACAAATGCAAGCAAATTGGCCCCGTACATATTTATGGGGCATGTAGGTTACTCTGATAACTCAGCACTGTTAGGTGCGTGCTCTAACGAGACACGAATATTGTAATCTGGCGCTGATTCGCTATGAATTGCTAAAACGGACCACCTCCGTACACTGCTCCTTGCACTCCAACTGGGTCAACCTTGGTCATTGTTTATTTACATTTGGATTATCTCAAACTTTGTTCCTTGTAGTTGACTACATATTAAAGTTATTAATTGTGTCGCAAAATCTATGGCTTTTAAAGTAAGGAAATGTCATCGTATCTGTCATATAGTTATAATAATAATTTAAGTTTATTTTATTTTAAACTCGCTGTACTGTAACATGTATTTTATATCTACACATTACACATTAGATTTGTTTTTTGAATTAATATAAAAAGTTCGAAATAAAACAGATCAACTACATTTTTCAAACTATATCGCGTATGTACCGATAATTCGAAAAACTACTCAGTAAAAAACACTTTTTAAAATGCGATCTCAAGGCGGCACTTATAATGAAATCACCAATAATTCTCATCCATGTCACGTCATGTTCGTGTGTTTGCAAATATAGATGAAGCAGATAAGACGGCGATCGAGTTAACCCGCAGAGAATTAGTGCAAGTCCTAATTGATGATGCTGTGATGAGATAAATGAACATTTCAGTTAGTTGTAATGCCCGCCTCACGATACCGCGACCCATCGGCGATTGTTAACGTCACATTCAGTGCTGGCTCATTTTTAATATTATATTCTAGCTTGATAATAGCAAAATTAATTGTTTTGAAAAGATTATGCGTCACTGGATCCAAAAAAATTATGGACGGAATTTAGTTTTTAGTTAGTTTGGAACATTGATAAATATTTTTCGATCGATTCTCGATCGTTGCTTGTTGTTGTTTCTTATTTACCCATCCTTTGCCTTCATCTATATGTTGGTATACTTATAACATAATTATATTTAAATATAATGTACAAGATGATAAAGAATCCGGCAGCAATAAATACGTGAACAACGGGAGTAGTAACATCGAGCGCGGCTCGCCCAACTGCGTGATAGCTTTCCGTTTAAACAAAAACTTCGAGGGAGCTGCGAGGCATACGCTTTTGCGAGTTGACCCTGTGTGATGGTTAAAAACCTGAAAATTGATTTGGTTGCTTCATTTATGTAGGTAACGCAAAAGTGGTTAATATTATATATAAATCAAGCGAGTAATAGTGTGTTCGCATGCTTTGAGGTTTTACGTCTTGAATTTTTTGGTCCATACTTTTTTTCCGGGTAAAATACCCATGCCATGTCTACAATATTGAGATATTATGAATAACAAATACTCGTTGGGATTGTATAAAAACAATATGTATTATTTAAAGGAGGACCTTGAGAGAGAGCTCCGCTGTTCGCTCGCACCTCAGAAATAAAATAAAGCTCATACTCGCCCAATTACGAGAATTAAATCCTGCACTTTCACCAGCTAATAACTAGCTCACGAGCCGTCACGCCATACCCCCCCTCCCCCTCCACGGGTGGGCCGATGACCCCACTCATTAACTCGAAGTAAGCAACTCCTGGTTGAAATACCAGTTTAGTTAGCGTACAATTTAGCAATGTTCAAATTTCGTATTAGTTCTCAACTTATCTACAAATGAAATGTAAGGTATTTCAGTTGAAGATATTTTTCTACAAATGCCCGCTAATGAGAGCTTTTGTAAAAGACAGAAATCCAATGTCTATAAAGTATAGAAATCTTTGAAAAATTATATGATATTAAACAGCTTTTTTTATGTAAAAATTGTTCATGGATGAAAGAAGTTTGAAATGTGAACTGAAGACAAAATGTCGTTCAAAAATTGATAAGTCAAGCAGGTGTATCCGAGATTTGGCCAACCGCATTGTAAAAACGGCTTATATAGAAAAGTGTTTATGGGTTTTGATTCAAATAAATTATTTTTATTCAGTAGTTTACTTCTTTAAAAACTAACTTTCAAAAGAAAGCTTAGGACATGATATTACAAATTTCAAATCACATACATACTATAATATTATTGAGTTCTTCAGCATTAAATCGAATAAAACAATATCAAAATCTTTCTACTGAGTATCTCTAAAAAAAGTAGTACAAACTAGAAAAATTTTTTACGAATATGAAGACAACAGGCGGTCTTATCCCTCAAGCAGTTTTATAAAATCAATTATTATATCATAATAATTATATTACTCTAAGTATAATCGGTGAATAAATCGCTAGTGCCTAATTGGCGCGAAGTGGGTAATGTGTCGCGCGTCGCGCGGTAACGTCACGCGGCCGCTCCGCCGACTCGTCGCATTTCGGCCTCCTTGCTAACTACACTGATCTTCCCAGGGCTGCCACGGGCTGCACGCTGTTATCTGTAACTTGTGTTAACTTAGTTATATTGCATTTATTTATGATTAAGTAGATGTTTGGTATAAATTTATTTTGTTGTTATATGTAATTATTTTGAGTACGTACTTGGACACAATCTTTATCTATATCGCTATTATAATTCTCTTAAGTTTTTAAAATATTTCGTTTATCTGCTTTTCTTTATTTTCCTAGGAGATTCGGAGATTTCGGTATCGAATTAAGTACAGCTCAATCAAATCAGCATCTAATAGCTACCCTTATCGATGTATAGTTTCATTAAAAGTTTGTTTTAGGGTATAAATGAAACATCACCAGGATTTCATTTTTAGTTTTATAAAACTATGAACTATATAATTCTATAATTATATATTCATTTGCTATAGCATTGAAATGCTTTATAAAAAATTTCTCATCACCAGGCTTGCATAGTTTTAGCATACAAAGAGATTCCCCTGGTCACAGAGATCGATATCATTAGCGTATATGTAGCAGCCAAGTAAACGTTTATTGTAACACACACATAAGTACAATTCAAAGCACCTGGTATAGTTTGACACAGGACTTCATCTATTTATATTAAATCATAAGGTACCCTCATATTGAATTATGTACAATAGCTATTAATAACATTAATACGATCAGCAGGTTTATTTCAGTGATTGTTTTGTGCTTAAGCACTCTTAAGTAAAGACGTAAAACAAGCGTTTGTTAAATTTTTAGTTTTATAGCATTGACATGCTTTATAAATGAGATATTTTTAAAGAATAGAAAAAAAATTCTATTCTTCAAAATCGGTTAGGCAAGAAACGCGGCTTCTAATCCTGCCTCGTGATCAATTTTTTTCTATTCTTTCAAAATATCTCATGCGTTTGTTTTTTATTGGAAATAAAAATAAAATGTTTACAATAAAATAAACAAACTAAATTCACATATTCCAGAGATATCTCACTCTACCACGGGTGTAATTAAGACTAAGCTCAACAATAGCTCGTAGCATCGATTAAATTGAGCCGACATGTCGTCACGGTGTCGTAACGCTGTCGTCACGGTGCCGTTGCGGGAGTCACGGAGATTAAACATTCATTTGTTTGTCCACGCTTATTAATCTGTCGTTTTGTTTGTAATTACATTGTCAATTTAAGCCTTCATAAAGATTAACACCGCGGTGTTACAATTTAATTAAAACAGTAAAGCTTTTGATGAATTTGAAGATTCATAGTAAATACACAATAATAAAAGTCTGTAAGTAGCTGTAGTAAGGTTTTGTCAACCCTTGACCATCTGTAGAAATAACCTACATAGCTTGGCTTACACATCTTTTACTACCTTTATTTGGTGGTTTCGCGCGTGGTGGCACGATAACAATTAGGGATGTGTTATAAAAAGTAGTCACCTACTTAGATATTTCCGTAACAAATTTGTTGACAATTTTGCGTCAAAAGAACTTCAGACAGTCTAATAATTGAATTCAATCGACTGTTTAATTCGATAAGATGCTTGAATTAAATTGAAGTAGGAAAAAACTTATAATGACATTTTCTGGCGTACATTATTCCTGAATACTCATTGTGAGTTTTTATGACACTAATGCTATTACCAATTTAATTGCCTATAATACTAAATGTCATAACAGTAAAATATATGCGCCACATCATAGTCTAGTTTAATCACCTAAATACAAATGCTTCATTTCATAATAGACCGAATACATTTGCTTCAGGTACAGCGAGATAACTGTCAGCGCACAATTTATTAGCAATAAAAAGTTAATAGCTAATAAATAAACTGTAACACTCTATTCCGAAGCGTTCAATTTCCCTATCGAAATAATTGAAATATCTCGCAGGCAATTTAGAAATAAACGACAGATTGCTTTAATTAGGTACAGTGCGCGCGACACCGGACACCGCGGGCCATTGTCTCGCTATTGTCCAACCAATTAGTTACGACATAATTGACGCTATCTATCGGACAAATTGAGCGCGAAACCGATAGCTATTGACCAATGACCGCCGCCCTTTCACATTATAGCCAATGGGAGAGACGCTTTCGGGAGCCAGCGGTTGTGATTCGCCGGCGATGGCGCACAATGCGCCTGAAATGTGAAACTTTCGCGAGCATGTTGGGTCGGTCGGGGCGAGCTGGTGTGCAGCGTGCAGCCGAGCCCTTTGCCCTTTGATTGGCGCGCGGCCGGCCACCCGGCTGCAGCGGCCAGCTCGGTGTCATCTTACAGCCCTGTATTTGATCCCAGTAACGACTTTCTTTCCTTTTTCCTTCGAGCGTTATAAATATTGCTACAGAGAATTGTTTTGTTACAAAACGTCAAACATTCAATGCGCTCTGGAAATTTAATATTTCCTTAAGAAGGTGCATTCATAGCACAATACTTATACTGACAATACTTATAAAAATACACTCACTCGTTTAGTGTTCCACCAGGATACATTTTAGAAGTCTTTTTATTAATGAATTAGTTCATTCAACATCTATTACATCCAACACAAATACTAATAATTTGCTGTTTAAATTGTATGGTTGAACCATTCTCGAATCCACCCGTAGACACGCTTAAAAATTCATTAAAATCTCTATAACCGTTCAGTGCCACACACAAGCATAGAATAAATGACCTGCATATATAAAGAATAATAAACAATAATAAATAAGAAGAACAAAGCTATTAAGAAACTATTCAATTTATCGCTTTTTGTAGAATACAGTACTTACCTTATTTCTATTCTAAGAGCTAAGTCACAGTCTCTATGTTCATATTACAAACGTAACGTGTAAGATGTGTTACTGTCTACATAGTCTGTGTGTACAAGTACACCGGACTCTGTAGATAGAAAGCAAAACGCGTAGCAGAACAATATCCGAAATCGATTTACTCACAAATCAAGCACAATTTGCTCATACACATAAAACTCAGCTTATAAAATCCGTTTGTACCAGCAGAAGCATGTAGACCAAGCCACGGTGGTCCCATTTATACACAGAACTTCCGCAGTAGCCTTAATTACATAATATTCAGATAAATACAAAACAATAGATTTAATTAATGAACGTTCCCTATCGACTTTTCATAGAGAGATTAGGTGGTCAATAGGCAATTATGTCGGCCATTAGCGACCACCTGGAGCCTGCGGGGGCCTTTAGGAAGGGGGGAGGGGGAGGTGGCCACCCGGGTGACCGACATAATTGGTGTCGTCGCTCCGAGCGTGTTAACGTCGGAACGCTTTTTATTAAACAAATAAAGCCTTTTTTGTTTTTATTGGGCTTCGATGTCGATTGTCGACGGGCTGACAATGAGCGGCCGACGCGACGTTACGTGGATGGACAAATCTGTTTGGTTTCCGCTCATTATAACGTGTATATGCTATGATTCTTTCATACATTTTCTTCTTCTCTTAAGGTCTGAGAACCGGCCAATATCTATTTTTGATTCTCCCACGTTATAAGAGTCTTACCCTCGAATTAATGGTCGAGAACTTTGTACAGTTTCAGCTTCGAGTGATAGTTTACACATATAATAACACATTACGTAATTTCTTCAAATAAAGTAAAGCTTTTTAAATATAACTTTTAATAGAATACTTAAAGAAGTGGAACGTTTTGACACTATTTAAAAATAAACTGCCAAATATCTCTTTAACATAATAAATATCCATCTTTATGTGTATGTCTACAGATTGCCACTAAATTGTTGAGTTATATTCTATAAAATACATCCATTGCTCAGTTCAATGCGTGTAAATTATAATAATAAGCAGTAAACGTATTTATAATAATATATTCCATTAGTGGTTATGACGTGTCGGTTATTTAGTAATATTTAGGAGGCAGTTTACAACACGCCGAGGGCGACACAGCTCATACTTGAATATTAACACCATTCAATATCTAAAAGCTTATAAACCCGCCGTAAATCGACAAATTATCCGCTCGCATATTGTATTTGATTATTATCTTAATTCAATATTTGTATACATTTCCCATTTTAAATTATATTAGTATCTTATGTAAATAAATGTGTTTTGTAATGTCGATTGACGGAGCATGCATAATTATCTCCGATTATTGCATTCCTTGTGTCTTTATGATACACAAAAGTAACAACCTGCACACATCTTACGAGATACAACATCGACGCTCTATCGCTTCAGTCTAACATTTGAACTTTAACATATATTATAACGAACACTTAAAATATTACAATGATTATTCTTTGTTAATTTGTTTAAGTGCTGTTGCATCACATGTTTATACGTGCAGTACTATAAACAACATTTTATGTTTTTTATTGCACGTCGTTCGTTCGGTGCTTATATTCGATCGATAGGCCTTTTAAACCGTTTCAATTAAAATAGTTTAATATCGTATTTGATGTGGTTTTACAAGAATATCGTAAAATCTTTAATGGAGAAAAAGGTTTTTTCAAGGTAATTAAGGCAATAAAAGTGTTGATATCACACTGGTGCATGTAAACAATTAAGTTATCCAGTAAGTAGGAAACAAAGGGCCCTCCCACGCCCGCTCGCAGCGTGTAGTGGGGCCCATTTGTCCCCGTCGCGGCGGAGGTGTCGTCGATACGTTTCAATTAGGCTCCGCGTTATCCCATCTGCATCTAACAACAGGCCAATTTGTCGCTTATCCGAGAACATTTTTCAATCTAATTATCGAGGTCGTCGACCCCACAAGTCACGGATAAAAAGTGAAGATTCTCGCGAAACTTGTGTGCGAGCGAAGCCAGGCTCGGGCCCGAGCTACGGGGCTTGAATAATGATTTTATTACGGAAACGACTTGTTCAATTTGTTAATTTAATTGCGCGGAAATGTATTACGTGGCCCGAAATTGTTAAAGGTTTGTATTGAAGGCCTTATATATTGTATTGGGAAAAAACTTGCTTGTTCGATGTCTCGAGTTCTTTATTCGGGTATCACTTTTTTGATCAGTAAATGCAAAGAGAGTATACCATGTAATACGAGAATACAAAGATGCAAAAAGTCTTTGTGTCGACTTTATTTCAGTAAGGAGCGTGGTAGGCTAGCTTTTGTAATGATATAGTTTAAGTCTGTTTCAATCGAAAAAATATAATTGTAAGTGAGATTACGTAGTTTTTATCTTTCAGTAAAATGTAGTTGTAGTATTTAAATTACATTTTTTATTAACATAACGTAATAAAAGTATTGCATTACATCGGAGCCCAAATGACAGCAGTATTTTGGATACGCCCAAAATAAAGAAGTAAAGCAGAAGATAAGCACTATATGAAGCAGTTAGCTATAAAGATAAATATATCTTCATAATCGCTTTCAAAGATTTTTGATTTTCAATAACAGGCTTTTATTAGATTCACCTGTATCTATGAATCCAATTCCTTTAGACTGGATTTTAATCCACTTCAAACGGACAGATTTAATCCAAGCCTTGTACATTGACAAAGCCTCAGTGACAATACAATGATTTAATAAGTTTATCTTATCATTAGTATGACCAGCATACAATAATTTCCTTAGGAAGACTCGATGCGAGCAGTGCGACGATTTAGTTCGTACTAGAATCAAAGAGGGTTTTCTAGTTATTTGACAATGTATTTATCCGACTAATAGTAATAGCATACTTATACTAATAGTATAAATGCGAAAGTTTGTAAGGATGTGTGTATGTTTGTTGCTCTTTCACGCAAAAACCACTTAACCGATTGCAATGAAATTTGGTACGTAGACAGCTGGACAACTGGAATAACATATAGGCTTTTTATCCCGATATTCCTACGCGCGGGGCGCAGCTAGTATTGCTATAATTTCAAGTTGAATGTCTGACTATGTAACTATATGAACCCCATCTCGAAATCAAAAGAAATAATCAACTTTACTTCACGATGAACAGCGACGAAGACAATACGAGACTTAACGACGCTTGGTTGAGTCGACATATTCATATCACAATTAAAACGATCCGCACCGAGGGGTTGTTTGGTAAAACTCTTTGTTTATTGTCTCACAGCTGCATGGGATAGGGGCACGGGGGTGGAGGGGGTAATTAGGGCATGCACTTGTTTCACGTTATCTCGGTATTAAAAGTTTATTGCGGAGTTATGGTGCAGTACACAAGGGCTATCTGTTGTATGTTGGGATGTATATTATGATATGCTTTATAGATAGAAAGCTTTCAATCTACTTGTGACTGGCTGCGTTCATCGCTGTATATTCATACTTTAAAGGTTTTGCAAGTCTGATTTATTCTACTAGTACTTTATAAATATATTTAATTTTTGATTTACCAACACGCTCAACACTTTACAATTCAACTAGACCGATAGAAAGATATGAGTGACAGGATTATAAACATGTAATGGTAATATCCCCTCCCCGCGCCCCGCGCCCCGCGCCCACGTAGGGCTTCACGACTCCTCGAGCGACGCAGGTTTTTCTTCACATTATCGGTGATTCTTCA
Organism: Zerene cesonia; assembly: GCF_012273895.1. Classification (NCBI taxonomy): domain Eukaryota; kingdom Metazoa; phylum Arthropoda; class Insecta; order Lepidoptera; family Pieridae; genus Zerene; species Zerene cesonia. The sequence goes on from NC_052109.1 coordinate 8,755,347, forward strand.
ACAAGGATTTTAATTGATCTCCGCAAACAAAAACGGTAATGTATCGGCGCCAGCGCTTCCTTCATGTTTATAATTGCGACGTTGTTATTTTACTATTTCTTCTCAGATCGAACAGGTGATCTAATTGATGTTACAGATCTTGTAAAGTATTTATCGCTGGCGTTGTTGCGACATCCGCATTTTATTCAGGTTTCCCTTCTTTTTCCCAAGAATCTATCAAGTGGTCAGTGTCCTGCATTTGCATATAACATAACACTATAGTCTATATTACATTTTAACGTCTTAATATCGTTCATTGCATAATTTTTTTGATCGGTTAAGTTAACGAACAGATACAAATGCATAACTCTCCATATATGCTATATATGTAGCTGATATGTAACACAACGCGCTGCAACATACCTCCTCGTATATTTTTACAAGTATTCACTATACACTTGACACTTGTTAACCAAATGTCTAAAAAACAACACGCAAATAGATCACCCTACTCATGCCCCACACAAACCTTTGTAATGGACCTCTACAAAGTAATTAGCGGAGTATATCGCCGGACGATTTGCCATTGTTGGCCCCGCGGGACGGTCCCCTCGGCTTCGGACCCTCGCGGTCAGAACTATTGAGATAATTATCTCTATTGAAAACACAAGTGTTCGAACGCAAATTAACTAATTTGTGTTGACATGCGCCTGCGCTCGTTGTTGTCACTTTTAATTAAGTTTTGTGGTTTTTGTATCATGACTGAGTAGCTATTGTCTGTTACTACGTATGTACTGTACAGTTAACTAACACAACAATTAATTGTATATTATAGTGGAATTATGGCACATAGATGTCTGTTGTGTCTGAGATATTTATTGCGAATTGCGATATCTTATAACTTCGAGAGCATTATTCCACTCCTGTCAATATCTTTATTTAAATCGTAATTAACTGGATGTAATTCTATTAAAAATACCTCGTAATAACAAATTTATTTGAAATGAACACAGTTAAATAACAAAAAGACGTTATCGATAAGTGAGTCCCACCTCAATCAGATAATTGAATGAAACATTAATTGCAATTTAAGTAAGACACAGCTCCAACCCTGTCCCTCGGAGCGCAGGAGGCCGGTCGTGCGTGCCCTCCGATCCCGCTAACATCCCACAACGACGATAAATTCCAAAAGTTACGACACACGATTGAATGAATCGCAGTAAAAGCTAAACTCCGAATGATTTTTAACGAATCGTGCTCACGTTCCGGCCATAATTGGACAGGGCCCGGACGATGGAACCGACATCGGCAGATTTCATTCTGTTCAGATATCTCAAGCTGACGGGGCCTCGGCTCCGCCGCGTCACCTTACACGCAATCGACGTGTTTACCGCCACATTCGATGCGTCACCGAGTATTTGGAACATATCTGGCATTTCTAATGACGGCACGCGGTTCGTAGAATATTTACTCAAGCATAGTTTTTGTTGTTTGGCAAAGCTATGTAAACCAATACATACAGATAATAAAAACCAATGCATAATTAGATAGTGTGGAGTAAGATGACGTATATATACAGATGCGCTAAATCTAGCTAATTGTAATGTAATCTAAACATACCTTATATATTTTAGTTCAAAATTTTAATCGAAGTTATGATTGATGGCCAGCGCAATAGATACCATAAACTCTAGATTAATAAGTAAACAATAACTACACGCTATACAAATGAATGCTAAAAGTTAATTTAGACATGTTTGATGTTTCTTCAGTATGTGTAAGTGGGAATGCTATTCGTAAAAAATATAAAAGAGTAAAGAGAGAAGAAACTATGACTTATGTTTTAATTAATGGGTTCCAAAAAAGTTCATGCTATTTTTTATTATTACCAAAACATACACCATACGTTGTCGTACAACCAAACTCCGTGTGGACTCAAAAAATTAATCTTATGAGTCCGTAATCACTTATCGCTCTCCGCTCATGACTTATGCTCGTAGCGGGAGCGGCACCCTTCCGCCCGTCACCCCGTCACCCCGTCACCCCGCAACCATTCAATGTCAATCAGCGCACACCTAGGAATAAGTCTCCTTCAGTCTGAGCCGGCACGACTGTATAACTAACTAGAATTCTATTTAGACGCTATATAGCGATCTAAAGTGTAGCCTGATAAATAGTCTGATTTGTTTAATGTATGAGTTTACAAAGGCAATTGCATTTTCCTACTTGCAGAGGAATCATGCGTCATGTTATAAGATGAGGTAGGATATAATTATTTAAAATTGTGTCGATCCTCTCAGGATATTCCTTGTCCAGTTCTGAACAAAGGGAGGGGATAAAAACATTATATAATTCTTGGAAATGTTTCCTGTACGAATAGATGTGAATTAATTACTTTTGTATGAGAGGAAGTGAATGGACAGTGTACAAAAGGGAAACTCATTTGGCTCATATATTTTCGCAGAGGGACATGATAATACAATAAATCAAATCTAGTAATCACATATTACATTATATGCATGTGACGCAATAGATTTTTGAAACTGTGTTAAAGCTTTTTTCATAATCGACAAAAATAAAGTATTTCGTATAACAATATTTCTAGAACATATTTTAGTAATTCGTGATAATTCAAAATAATATAATATAATTATTTACTTTGGTACAATGTGCTATGTCCTACATTTCGCTCTTACCCAATATATTCTCTTACAATTAGCCGATCAATCGTTAGGCGTCGAAGAGATAACAAATAATCAGAACATTTTATCTTTATAAGTTTAATGAGCCAGCGTTAGTGCACCTTGCTGCTTTCATTTCTGATACTATATAGAAAAATTTGACAAATTTATCATAATAACAGATTTTATTCTGTTTCTGGCAGAATTAACAGCATCATGGGTCAATTGACTCATGGCATATAAAGCTGAGCCTGGACCTTTTCACAGCCATAACACATAACAGCAACCTAAGTTATTTTTATGTTTTTTTTTTTTTCTTTTTAAATGTTTTTTTCTCATTTCCTGTAAAATGCTCAGTGTTTTGTCTTTTTTGTTAGTTGTTGTGTGTGTATTTGATTGTGAATAAATGTATGTCTATGTCTATGTCTATGTCTATCTCTGTCTATTCTCATTATTCGGTACAAAAACCGACTGCGATGTGGTGTATGACATTCCTGTGAGTACAAGTGAGTTAACGTTACTTTTATTATAATTTTCCGAAATTGGTTTTCTCGAAAGGGAAATATAAGGATGACATTGGTATGTGCTGGAACTTTAATCTGGTGACAAAGATTTCTTAGTAGGCGAATGAACGCTGTTTGCGCATTCCGTGTTCTGTAACCCGTGTTGCTTGTTCCATGCTTTATTTTTCACAACTATGACTTAACGTCACTCTTATACTTATTAGAGTACTTGTATAATAACATTATATACATTTTAAATACAAATTAATTTAATAATAGTGTTTGATGAAATATACTTATATCTTAGCATACTTTATCAGTCAATACTCATAATTACACCTGTACACTCGTAATTGCAAGCGAGCCGGGAGCGAGGGAGGGGGAGAGGAGCGGAATCCTGTAATTACACAATTTCAAGCAAGTTTTTCCCGCGCAGCAATTAAACTAATGAATTGGGACGATACGGTATTAATGACATCGCGGAGTCGCTTCGGCGCGACTAGCTTGCTAACGAACCTCTTAAATTACCCCCTCACATGTTACATTATCTCGTGTGGGAATTTGAGTTTTATTGGATCATTAATAAGAGTTATTTACGCTTTCATTGCATAATTATAGAACTATAAAGCGAGCGCTTGTGGGGTATAGGACAGATGGATTTCACATGAATCGATTTTTGTATCCTATACAAAATTATATAATAACAAGCTAACCGTCTCCAAGATTGAAGATTTCACATTAAATATACTATTAATCCAAAACTATTGTCTAAATAATGAAAAATAAAATAAAATAAACATCAAACAACATGCAAATAACAAACCACACTCAGAATATTCGCATGTACAAAATAACCAGGTTTATATAACATTATAAAGCAACAATGGATTGCAAATTACAAAGCATTGACGCCCATAGATAGGCATCTAGGATAAAGACAGTAGGAAGCTGGCAATATATTGAACAATCGGAGATCAAGCGATCTAAATCACGCGGTATCTGCGCGTGTCTGCGCCGGATCAGATACATGTCTAATGCATGCTGCGCGCGCAATTCCGTGTGATACGGCGCTATCACTGCAGCTCTTCGGGCTGGCATCGCCGGGGATACTCAAACTTAGAACCAATACAATGCCTGGGGTTAATGCATAATTATTCTCCTTCATACTCGTAAAAAGTACATTGCTATTAATCAGACTTTCAAACAGGAACAATCCCTGTTTGATAATTCTCAAAGATATAAACGTTTATAAATAACTTGACGTTGATAAAACGTGTAAGAGTAATTAAAATATGATAAAAAAATGTGACTTTCCACTACACTCTTCGAGATATTTTTGAAGTTGTTTCTCGTGCATGGTCGTCAATTTGTAATTAGAATTCAATGTCTTAAAACCTATGTCACTCCCCAGAATAACAAATCATAGTGTACCAATAAATAGTTCCGTTGCGCCGAATTACAAATGAACACACTTTCGTATTTCTAATATTAGTAAGGATTAATTAAATAAACTATTTATCTGCAACATTAAGGAAAGTCTTTTGTTTCGAACCTCCACTTTGAGTAGCCACGGTGGAAAGTGGAAGAGAAAGGGACGAGGCACGAGGATCAGCGCAGTTTATGGAGCTCGCAGCCGGGGCTAGGGGAGAGATTACTTGTATCATTGGACTCTAAGATCATCGCGTAGTGTCTGGCTAATATATTATAGTGTCTTTACAAGCATTAGAAGAACATTTATTAGTTCAGGCTTCTAGGGTATACGTTAAATGAAACAGAATCGATATTTAAGTTGTCTATTGTTATGTTTTTGTTTGTGAAGTATAATATTATACTCATATTTATTTAAACCTACGTATTTAAAAATCTCTAACGTGCAATATATTTTAAAAATGTTATCGCTGATATCTATACGGTGTTATATAATAAAAGTTATCTGTAATTAAACTCCAGAACGGCTTTAAAACGGATTTAAAATTTTTTTTGTTCATTGGAATTGCCTCCGCGAGACTAGGACAAATAAGTGTTAAAATTTTATCAATTACTGAAACGATTATAACGCGGGTGGAGCCGAGGCGAGGCAGGTAATTTATTACAAACGGTGACAGAAAGGGGCCTTAATCAAAAGTGAGTAAATGTATCTTTCTTTTCTTTCTTTCTTGAATATTGTACTGAGAATAATCTTCTACATCATCTTCCTGCGCATTTCCTGTACGACATGATTGTTACAAGTCAACTGATAACAAAGCTGACGCTAATAGGAAGCTGGTAACAAATCAATCATCTCCACTAACGCTTGATATTTGGCGACGGCGACACGGCTCCTGACCGCTGGATACTGGTCAGTAATTGATCACTGTATTCGGTTACCAGTGAACACTACACGTATTATATTACTTGTTTATTTTAGAACGACAAGTTGTAGTAAATAAATTTCCAAAATAATGAATTTAGATAATTATTTTTGGCTTTTATATTTATCGCTAAAAACTGATTAGCACATAAAATACATAACATATATTGGAGTCTATTTCATCGATCGACTTTTCATTATGGCTTGCCCATATCTACGAACAATTCGGAAGTTCAGATCAACTTAATTTATATAAGATCACAATAGATATAATGGTTTTGCCATGAAGATGTTATACAAGTTTATCATAGTTACCAGACCGCACGCTCCACGCTACACGCTCCGAACCGACGCACCATCAATTATCTAAGCTATTAATTTGCTTCAGTTTCACCAACAGAAGTATAGATTTCGTAATGTGAGTTGTTTTGTATGAATTATTTGTATTTGATGTTTAATAATTTGTATAGATTTCAGATTAATATAACGTTACAAGCTATACGAGCGTGCCCCTATCTGGGGATTGATCCGGTGATGGATCAAATACCTTTAAGTCAATAAATATATTTATACTTTAAGATGAACCTATAGGCGTATAATTAAGACATATATGTTGCATAAATATTTTAAAACTTTGTAGTTGTCGCATTTAAACTTAAGAAAATGATATTGTGATAGGTTTCCTAACATCCAGACTCTCGCATACACAAAACAATTGCGTAACCAACTCGTACACCCATACTAATTCTATAGCGTCATTACTTTTGTATTAATAATATTGTATGAGAACATGTTGTACGCCAATCCTGCGACTTTTCTTAGGAGAGGAGAGTTAGGTAGCTTTGCTAGAAATTTATTGCGAGAATATTTGATAAATATGGTAACTTACCTTTATAGAATTATAGATATGCCATAATGGATGAACTCTACATTTTGTAGACATTAATCTCGAACAAGCTAAAGAAATAAATGACAAACATTTTAACTGTGACCCACAATACGAGATCGTAAAATATTCAAATGGAAATAGGCTAAATATTTGTAGTGTGCCATGACTCAGACAAGGCTGTTTGACTGACTACACATCAGTTGCGATAGCCCGCCTTTTCAATGAATACATTGCTTCGTGCATTAAACTAATGGGAGCGTATGATGTAGTGTAGCGAGAGATGGATGCGTAGCCGAGATATATCGCCATGAACGTGTCGGCGTGGTGAAGGAATTAATTAGAAGTTAGAATTAATGCTCGTAGCGCGCAGTGGGCGTGGGAACGGTCAAATATTCGCGACTTTTTTTGTTCGCGTTCGAGCGTCGCCGACACGTAGCGGACACCGGTCACCGCTGTGCGCTGTACATTTGTTTTGAGAATTCATTCTGCTTGCAATATTATGCCAATAATTGATTCATAATTAGTATTTAGTATGCATAATTATTACCATATAAATTGCTTTTTATAATTATTTTTTTTTAATGTTTATTCAAATAGGTTATAGCGTGTCGATGTTTTTTTATTTGTTTTATATGTAAAAAAATTTATCACGATTTGTTTTAAATCTTAAATCTAGGCTATGCGCTCAACCTGTATTCCATAAGCTTGAAATACCTCTAAAGTTGATTTATTTATCTGTAAAACCATATTTAGAAACACCGACATCTCTCAACCACACAACTCAGGTTGTCAGCTCGCAAACAGCAATTAACAAAACGCAGAAATCTGCAAAACAGAAGTATCGCGATTGGTGAGCTTTTAGCGTCGCGATAAGCTCGCCCGCTATCAGCTGATACGACAGTTGCATTCAATTGCTGCTGATAAGGAAATGCGGATAATCTGCAATGTTGGCCGCCATCGATAACTCGCACAAATTATAACTGGAGTTATTGTGAAACTTTCCGTAACTGTGCATATGATCTCTGCTAATTATTCCCAGAGTTGTTTATTGGTTTAATAATTTAATGCGAGCGGTTAATTTACTGCTACGGCCTGTTGGTTGCGATATTTCCTGTATCATTTCAGATTTTATTTAGGGGATTTGTTGTAATTTTATATTGCAAATCATTAAAACAGTGCTTTCATATATTAATGCTGCTGTAATAAATTACCTAGAGTTTATTATAAAGACTAAAATGGAACATTTTCACATGTGCGAAAGTATTTATCATTGCATGATTTAAATTTAGCCGCCAATCGCAATGTCATATGCAACTTTCAATCAAAAGTCATCGAAATCCAGCGAGCCAGTAGTTGCGACTGATTGAGGAAGCACTGGTTGAATAAATTCTTCATTTCCTTTCCCGTATAACAACTTTTGTATAAGTTATTTATTACTTATTAGGAATTACGTATTAACATTATTTGCTATTGATGAATTCGCTTAATATTCTACTCTTTTAGCTTTCTGCTTTTCTTCTGATAATTTTATAATTGCATTGGGAAGAAATATTTCATAGAACTGTATGTATTAAAAATATATGAGTAATATAGAAGTGAATGCTTCACGCTCTAAGCCACACTAATTACAAAACACACTAATTAATGCCAATTTATCACAAGTGATGACGTGTGGACAGCTAACCGAATGCTGAGTTAGATGACGCTAGTTGGCAGACTCCAATTAGGTGACACGACGTTATCAGCACGGGATACGACTGGTTATTAGCACGATAATATGTTGACAGTGTTATTCCTTCAGTGTCACGAAACACTTCCCTAATGGTGGTCTTATCTCCAAGTATTTTTGACGGATGCTGTATGAGCCCACTCCATTTCTTCCGAGAGTTACGCATCACTACATAGAATAAAACAAAGTCGCTTTTTCTGCCCCTTTGGATATGTATGCTTAAATCTTAAAAATAAACACGAAGGATTTTGATACGGTTTTTTAATAGATAGAGTGATTCAAGAGGTAGGTTTTTTATGTATAATAAAGTGTGTGTGTGTGTGTGTATGTTTGTATTGACCACAGGTAGCAGCAGATATCTGATTAGAAAGTAAACTCCGAGAATAAGTTTATAGTAATTATTCAAATTGACCTACACCCATCAATAAACGTTGACACCGCATCGGGGACATTATTTGAATATTAAATTCACAATTTATTATTCTTTCGCTTATAATGTGACGCTAACCGATTGAATTTACTGAGGCAGTATCATGTTATTTACTAATAAACTATTATTATTATTATTAGAGCAATATATTTTTTGATACAGATACATATACGGATGGTAAAGTTACATGTTAGTTAAATCAAAGCTTTTTTAATAAACCGTATAAAATTGGTTTCCTTATAACGTATCTGTAATGATATCATATAAGAATGACCATTTATTGTAAAAAAATTATGGAATCAACTAAATTTTCTCACTTGTTCTTATCCTGTCCGTTTAAACAAGATCAAAGAGAAATAAAATTAAAAAAAATCAGAATTTTTAGTGAAGGTATTCATTTTTGAGTTTATACGTAACATACAGAAATACAAATCTTTATAACCTTCTATGTAACACTTCGGTTGTAAATAGTATTCCTGGCAAATAGGGATACGTTAATATTTATAACCAGTAAAATTGTGGTTTCGTTTTGCAGACAATTTGGTGTAATACGTATTGCAGTTATCGACGCGAGCGAACGCGAGCTCTCTCCGCGTTTATATAAGTAAATACCTATTATGATCTGATTTACTTAAATTATCTTATGTTTTCCGAATATAAAAAACAGAAGCTGTACACATTCAAAATTCTTAATACTTTTTAAGAGACAATTTTGCAGTTTCAGATACCATAAATATTTAAAACCCCTCTTCAATTAGATGAATACAATTTAAAAATAGGTATGTAGGTTCTTACAGCTTTTTCAATATTAATAATACATGTCATTTTGTCTCTGTTTCAATATTACCATTGTATAATTTAAATTTTTCGAAGAAACCCTGGCCTTTCTTAAAATCAATATTAAAAAAATATAATTTGATTATTCATTAAGGTATAAATTCTGTAAAAACTTACTTAATCTATTAAATTTAAATATCTCACTGGCTACTACATTCCAATAACAAATTCTTGTACATCTCCAGTCGTTACACTCGTGAAATATAGAAGCGTGTCTTTCGATCGATAAACTCAAAAGCCATCATTCGGGGGATTATCGAGTTCGGCCTCACATCCTCTCATCCGATGCTTGCAGCTTAGTGTCACAGTTAGCGATCTCCGACACTCGATATGTTTTTATATCTTAATATTAGTCATGTGTTATTGCTGCTGTAAATAATATTCATATCATCTTTTAGTGGTTTTACTTGTAGTTAGTAGTCAAGTTTAGGTCAGTGGTAGTCGGTAGTTGGCTGAAGTTATATGCTTACAGTGCTTTACAAATATTCTGATTGCATATTAGATATTCGCTCTTCATATCCTGATAAATAACATATTTAACACAATGAACTTGTAAAAGAAAACTAAATAGAATTACAATGGTCAAAATTTATCATTAAACCATTTAAAATGTCATCTAAAAAGCAGACTTTATTTCCTATTTATAATCCATTTGGTCATATGTTAAAAACAAACGTAACGGAAGATAAAGTGGTCCGAGACGATTATATTCGGAAGCATATATCTAACAATATTAGAGTGGCTTCTGTGTAAGCTTTATATAAATATTGATGAGATCTGTCCGTATGTGGACAGTAAACACAGTAAACAGTGCATAAACGGTCGTTAAGTTAATCGGAACGGCTCAATTAATAGCCATTACATTAATTAGAATTTCAACTCGGCTCCGACCGCGGGTGTTCACTTTCCCTGCTTTTGTAATATGTTCATTAATATGCTTCTTTGAAAGTAATCACTGTCCTACTCGGAGACGCTTGATAACAAATGTACTACGCAAGGAATGAAGTTACTGTAGATAGTGTTACAGTAGAAGTGCATATTAATGTGTTAATGGAAATTATACTAGCTTATATCAATGACTGTAAAACGGTGCAGTAAGAAAATAGTACTAAATATAAATAGATTTACAGCTATCAATATTCACAAATGTATAAAAATAAAGTCAATATCGGGGATCGAATTCAGCTCCCAATAGAAAGAAAGTTCTATGCCTTCACTACTGCACTAGGGAAACTAACAGGTGGTATTTAACCTGAACGGCGAGAATAAAAAGTGTTTAATTTCTATACTGTTGCATTCAAGAGCCTGCAATGTGATGAATTTAAGTAATGCTATCGAGTTAACAATTATAGAGTTTTTCTAAGCACAGCAATGTCGCCGCCCGCCGCCCGCCGGCCGCCCGCTATCCGCTGCGCCTAGGGACGGTGTATATGCTAACGTCGATAATCAATTAATTTAAAAAGAAAAATATTCTATTACATCGACATATTTCATGACCCAACTTTGTATGCTTTACTAATTATTGGCAGTAACGTATTTAATGAATAGATTTACTTAGTTATCTAATACAACTATGACATGTATTTTCTGTATTACATCGATATATCTGGTTGAGATTGATTATAATGCTTGAATGCATCATATAAATCCTTTTTATATATAGTTTAATAATGTCAAGCTAAATATAAAAAGAGAGAGATGCCATTATAACAATTAGTATATTAATACATTTAATAGACAGTATGCAAATAATGTTACTAAGGTTCGCACTTACAACTATTATGTAGCTATTATGTATTTATTATTCTGTGCTATTACATCGATATATTTGGGACACCCCTACACATCAGTACGGAGGCTGTATTTAATTAGGTCGTAACAAAGCCTGTTTACTGCGCGATCTTATCGCCCCTACCTTCACTATTTATGCTATTCTTTTGTTATATTCCAATTTTAATTCTAACGACTTATAAATACCGATTGAGATTATATTTTTATTCGAAAAATGTTGATCGTAAAGTTGGATTACGTTGGAAAAAATTCCGTGAGACGCAGCAAGTTGCGAGTCTATGAATGCTTTACTGAATGACCTCTCTTATTTGGGACAATGTGAATTTCATAGTAAATATAATTACTTTATTGCTCGTATGCACAGACACCGAAGCGTAATTTTAAAATTTTTTTTTACTATTGTATAATGTATAGTCAACGTTTGCAACATCTGTCATTATTAAGTTTAAGTTAAATAACTAGACTTACTTAGGCTTTGTGGTTCCTAATTTGGCCACTAATATATAATATCATACAAATTGTTTATAATAGATTTTGCGAATGTAAACTTTAATTTATATAAAATTGTATCGTTTATATAAGAAATACTCGACCGAAGTTAGCAAAGGCCGTAGTATAGAAACATTAAGCAATATAAACATTAGACGCGTCGTTGAAGTCTTTTCTATGGAGCCGCGTGTTCGCAGCGCGGTGTCGCAAATACCTGTCTCCAGCAGACGATGCTATCGCGCGGCTGTCGGCTATCAGCAGCCATCGGCTCCCGGCAGCTAATCGTAACAAACGTGACACTCGGGGAAATAGAAGCAAACGCTTCTATTGAACTCTTGCTACCAAATGGCTCTATTTGTTTTTGTAATCGTGCTCCGGACTTTTGAACCGTTGTAAGGGTGATTGCTTTCTCTTAGATGTTACGGGAATAGGTTGAAACGGTACTTGAAAATATTATAGATACGGGAAATACACGCCTGACCGTCTGTTATCACTTCATCTTAAATCACCCAGGTCTAATAATATAGGAAATATAAATTAAAGTTCATTTTCACCAACGACCTGCAGAGGATTTGCCTGGATCCCTATGTTTATATCTGTATATGTGCTTATATTAACAAATTATATTAAAGCAGCACAAAACTATCCCTAAACTCGAAAAAAATGATTTTTTCCTCCACTCTACCAAAATAGAGTTATGTTTTTCCACCTTACAATTATTATAATAAAACATTTGTGACGTCCACCATTTCTTTGCGAAGTGTAATTTCCAAGGGTTGCGTATGTTTTGCAAGAACGATTTCGTATTCAAGAACACGCATAAATAGTTGAAATGTCGTTTCATGTTCCGAGTCGTAAAATAATATTATGAAGGACAAAAAGTGTTTCAATGCTCCGTGAATGAGCCGCGGGTATACGAGCAAAAATGGACACAATACTGACGACGGACATACGACTCGTCTCTTTTTATGTAACTCATATATCGTCGGGCTCACGCGCAGCATCCTTTGAGCGCGCTGCAATGTGTCCGCTCAACAAAACTACTTGCAAAAAGCACTTGGAAACGTTCGGCTTGGAGTGTCGTGTCGCTTTCGCTGTGTTTATAATCAGACAGTAGTATTCACTTTCATTATATTGAAAATGTTAAATATGAGATAGGTCAACTCGTAAAACGAAGGCAATTGTTTAAAAACTTATAGAGGACCGTGAGGACCACTAAACGGCATCAAAACATTATTCATGTAATATGAATTGCACTCAGACCCAAGTAAACATCGGTAGTGGAATGTAATGCGCGGTGGTCCACCATAACTAGGTAATTGCTTGTGTTTTGTAGAGATTCTGCACCGTAGCGTCTTAGTGTGTCGCGATCTATCGCAGTGTGTCGCGGAGTGTCGCAGTGTGTCGCGGAGTGTCGCAGTGTACTACGGGTCGAATTGCGCCCGTGTGCTGCTGTGGTCAGGCACAAAGGTGCTGTGATGATCTTTGACCGACGCACCGAGAGATGGCTAAAGTTTCAATTCACGTTAATAATGAATGAAGCCGGAGAGACAGATCTCTCCGGCTTCATATCTTAATGTTCATATTTATATGAGCCATAAATCACTTAGTCGACTGAATGAAGATGCGTATTGTAGCTATTAAACATTTTGTGGAAGATGAACGAAGAGCTTAATAATATCTTAACTTTTATAAAACTTAACTTAAGTTTTATAAAACTTTTTTTTACCAATTAAAGACTCACTCTAGTATTTTTTTTAAATATGAAAATTTCAAAAACAGCTTAAAAGCTTCCTGCGGCTCTTTGCCTTTTAGTAGTTTTGCGTGAGAGAGGCACACCACTGTGCCCCTGATAATAAAACATTCCTCGAGTAATGAGTGTTCGGGCGCGGAGGTGCGGCGGGGCGGGCGCGGGCGCGGGCGCGGGTGCGGGTGCGGGGTAGGGGAGCAGCGAGGCGGGGCGGGAGGGGGGAGGCAGATCGAATTGGCGGTGAAACTGTAGCGTTTACGGCGGCGGGCTGCGGCCGGCATTCGTTTAACCTTTTATTTATTGGCGATAACCCGAGCGAAAACTAATACTCTCCGACGTTTCATTATATTTGTACCTGAACGCTAGCTAGCCGCAGCCCGCGGCCGCGCCCGCTCCGTGTCTCTGTGGTATTGCGGTTTTAATTGGGGAAGCGAATGTTGTGTGTAGATATTAACATGATGTGTGTATGTTCGATTGCAACCGACTTGAAAATTAAATGTTATTGTATTGTACAAGCTATTCACTCTTATAACCAGTAGAGCAGCTTACTGTCATTTGCCCTGGCTTTGTGAAAGATGATTATTTATATGATATGATATTAGTTGAAACACCAATGTAGATAATACATCATCAAATCATAAGGATTTTAATCAAGTAATAGCTACGCAGAATAATTTATAATAATATGTGATTTCATGAGAATTTTCTTTTCTTAGTCAGTACATTCCTCATAAATGGCTGGAACAATTTTAATGAAATTTTTTGCGTGTTTTCATTTGGGTCGAAGAATTTGTACCGCGGGCATTAGCTAGCATTTGTGTTAAATTCGTACATCGATGACCGATAATAATAAACTAATCTTTAACGACTTTTGATTGAGAATATATCAGTCAAATAGCTACAGCTCCACAGGAGGCTGTGACATTACGCGGAGCATTGGAAGCATGTCTTCCGATTTCTTTGATTGATTGGTTGAATGCTTTCTACTTATGTCGTTGCTGGTTACGACTACTCGACGGTTAAGCAATCAGCGTATTCAGAACCCAAACATTTGTTAACGTGTATTCGACTAGACTAGACTAGAGAGAATGTTTATGTTTCTTTACTTTAATATACATATGAGATTATATTGAGTGTTATTGCTACAATGTCAAGAACTATTTTCAAATATCCGTTACATCCTAAGGATGCAACAATTTCTTACCATTATGTAATGTGTTTCCTTAGTGTTGTTATTTACACTTATTTTTGAAGCGCCTTCGATTCGATTAACACTTCCCAAGTTGGAGCCAACACACAAGTTGGGGATTCTACTACACATCGACGTGTTGCATGTAGCAGGTTTTAGTTAGAATATTAGCAATTATGGACCGTGTCCTGCTCCTCGTAAAGCACGTAAACCTATCAGTTTCAACCTGATATATCTCTAGTATAAAAAGCAGTAGTGGCTCAGTGGTGAGAACCTCGGACTTCAAAATCGATACGTCGGGGTTCGAGACCGGGCGAGCGTGCAGGAAGTAAATTGATTTTTCAGTTTATCTGCACACCGGCATTTCGAAGAATAAAAAGTTCGACGACATGCGACACCTGCCTACCCGCACTTGGCAAGCGTGGTGGATTATGGCCTAAACCCTCATAGGAGGCCCGTGTCACAGCAGTTGGAACAATATATAGGCTGATGATGATATCTCTAGTGGTATTTCATATTCCGTTTATCGGACTATGACAGTGAAGGGAAAGATAATAATAAGATGTAAAGAAAATGAATTGAACTTGTGTTTTCACATACAACCAATATTATCAGGCCGTGGCTGGAAGTGCAAAAGTACAATATTGTTATTTGTAATTATTCATAAAAGCAGCTGGCGATTCCGCATATAGCGATAAGTAGCTAAGTGCGACGCGCTGCTCTCGGGAGATCTGTAATCACATAATAACAGCAATCATGTGATGTTGTTATCAACGCGACTTACTTTAGCAAGCAATTTGTATTTATCTAAATATTATTTAAATTCTATCGGGTAATTGTTTTATGGATAAGTGTGAAAAATCTAGGTGTCCTTTGTAACGCTAATAAATAAATAAGACTGTATCTGTTGTTTTTTTTATTACAGGTCAAAGGTTAAGTTCTCAGCAAACGTGTTGTATTAATATGCTAATAAAATAAAACTCCAAACATTAGAAACATGATGTCACATTGTGGGAATCCTCCCGATAGCATCGACTGCATTAGCGCATAACATTATAATATTATTGCGCTCTGTTTCGCCGATTGCGATCGCCGATAGCGGCTCCCAACAGCCGCATAATGATACTGTGTAAACAAATATTATAGTGTTTTGACCAACATTGCAGATAGCCATCGGTATATATAACAAACTTGTATAGTTTCTTAAACTCTGGTGATTCTCTGGATCTAATAAAGTCATGGAGCAAGTAAAGTTGTCACACATGTTTTACTGTTCTTGACGTTAGAAATAAAAATGCGCGAGAAAAACAATAACAACGAATAATTACACTTATTTCATAAATAGAAAAACAAAATATATCTTGCATTGCATATTCATGTAAAACCAATGGCGACTGTTTCGTCTAATTCGTCGCGTCAAAAACACATCATTAGCGGTTGGCCGGTGCGGGCTGGGAGCTGGCCGGCCGCCGCTGGCCGCCGCCGCACTACGGCACGCAGGTCACGTCACCAGCCCGCCGAATCCCGGAATGTGGGGAAGAAGCTGCAACGGACGATGATTAAAACAATTCCAACAATAAGTCAACAATCAGTGCACCGGTTTCACAAAAAGGCTCGCGGGAACCAGTCGCGGGGTTGCGCGGCGCGGTGCGGGACAGGGCGAGGAGGCGCGCGGTAGGAGCGGGGGGCGGGAGGCACCTGCGCCGCCGCCGAGGGCGACGACCCCCGCAGCCTGCGCGCAGCCGTGCACCCTGCCACACTGATTCAGTGCTGCATCCCAGCTTAGATAACAGATGAACTTTATTCACCGAGCAAATTCAACAGTGTACAAAACGTAATTAGGTAATTATTACATAAACAAAAGAGTCACAAAATCTATACTCACAGGTATTAGTGATTAGTATACTGCAGAACGAAAAACACTTTTATGTGAATACATTAATCCGATGAACAATGGGTCTGAAAGGTTGAAAAAAAGCTTCGTGCTGTAGCGTAACAAGGAGATTCCTGTACCGTTCGTGATGGGACTCTGCGTGTCGGCGCACTGTCACGATCCCTGCGCCGCACAATGGACGCAGGAAACGTTTTTTGGCTTTAATTTAATAAGGAGGAACCGTGACCTGCTTCCCGATGTTGTTAACTCATATTAAATAATATTTTATGTCCGTCGGGTTGTTTGATGCTACATCTTGGGAAAATCTCAACTGAGAAAAAACTTCAACAAACAATTTAATTTTTTATTTATGGACAAATAAAACTCGACCTCATATGAACTAAGGAAGAAATCTTATCCCGCGTTGCTGCAAATAAATCTAGATATATTCTAAGAGAGAAAGATTTTATTCTTTATTCTTGTGCCTGCCAATCTGGTAAATCTGATGTGAAAGATTACAAAAGTTATTTGCTTTATAATAAAAGGGTGCATTAACACTAATCTTGAAATTTCAAAAAGGGTGTGTGAGGGTGTGAGACTAGATATTTGATATGATCTTGAATATGATAACTGTGCCAAAAATACCCCATCTTTAACATTTTAACATTGTCTTTACTTCATTGAGATACGTGTCTGTTAGAATCAAATTTTTTGTGGTAGTCGGGCATGCTTCAGCACGAATTGGGCCAGCTCGCACCGGGCAAGTACCATACCCCGGAGACCCGATTTCCTGACCCTTCCCTGTCCATTCCTTCTTTCCATCATTCCTTTCCTAATCCCATACACCTTAAAAGCTGGTAGCGCACAACCTCTGCGAATTTTCATGGGCGGTGGTGATCGCTTACCATCAAGCGAACCACCAGCTCAGTTGCCCGCTATGACTTAACTGTTTTATGACAACAATACTATATCCTTGTAGTCTTTAATGGTAATTTACAATTAATAAGAATTATACACTGAGAGGCGGGTGAATGTCAAACTAATTCATTAACTGTTAACACTAACATTCTACTTCTGAACTAATTATAAAATCATAAAAATATGAAAGCGACACCAACGGCTTAAAATAAAATTAAAGATATGACGAGTAAAATCAATTACTTAAGCTCAAAGTAATGTTCCACCGAATAAAAGAAGTTAATTTTATACCACGAACCTCTAAATAAAAATTCAACAATAAAATTCAAATGTTCAAAAGTTTTGAACCCGATCCGATTCT
>NC_052109.1:8774115-8775984 GCF_012273895.1 Zerene cesonia
TCTAGTAATGGACGCATTTTTAATCTTGTAATCAAAATTTATCGGGTGTCTCATTCGACCGAAGGTCATGACAACGCAAGGAATGTACATCAGTGACGGTAATTCTAATATAACTAATATAAAAGAGAGAACATTTTAGTATGTAATATAATTATAATATAATTATTTGTTTTTTGTTCTCAACTTTGTCTTCAAGTGCTTAGACCATCTTTCAGACTACGACAGTCACGGTACATCCATCGCTTATCACTACGAGACACGCCTCCGCGTTTCGTTCACCAAAAAAGCCCTCAGCCTCCGCCGGTGGCCCGCGGGTTCGTCACGGTCGCCGCCGTGACTCCATGCATTAAACAATTTGCTGCTTTTGTTTTGTTTTCACCCCTCTAGGAATTGTCAAGCGCGGCCAATCGCTCATATCGAATCGGCTACTGGGATGGAGAATTGTATTCATTAATCGGAGTTGTAAGAAATAGTTACTGTTAATAAAACAACTTAATTGTACAATTTCAATTGCTGGTAATATTTAAGATACGACGAAAAACCTTTCATAAATATGTGAAACAGAAGAGAAATCTCTCATTACTACTACTGCAGGGACCATTGTATCATTTTGTTGTTGCAAGTACCTGAGCCCGCAGAAGCTCCGGACTCCGATACAGGTCTCGAAGCCGCGGATGCTCATACAATGCGCCGCGCACCGGCCGCAGTGAGCACCGGCCGCGGCGAGATAGCGATCGGTCGCGGAAATCGTTGCATTTCATGAGTTTCAGCATACCGAGTGGGCGATTTGTCGAGAAATGAGCCAGATACGATCGCTCTACGTCGCTCTTTGCTATTGGGACGCTTAGTAAAGCCTTTTTATTGCTCAACTGCGCTCTATACAGTTGACAATTGAAACGTGGAGCTGTCAGTAATAGCCTAGTTGTATCGCGACAGGATTGTGGATGATTGCGTATCGCACGTTGCGATCTGAACGGCTATCGTAAATTCTGTATTCATTTGAAACGCAGCTCGTCGATTATGATAATTTAATGTATGTATTTCATTATTATCATCCGCCGTTCTGAAACAAACCATTAGTTTTCTTAACAGCTCGAGTTGTGACTCGGAATAACGTATTATAAACTATGCACGTGTCTTACAACGTAGTTAAATTCTTATTAAGTTTAAAATTAATTATATTCGTAGCGCTTGTGTGGCCACTGGCCGGGACGCGGCTCGTCGCGTAAAAAGAAGATAATTAAGTCCTCAATAAGCTCAAGATGATTATGATACAAAGGAAAAACAAAGCGGAATTTAGTTCTTTCGCGTTGTTGAATGCGATTCATTATTTATTAATTTGTTTTTTTTCGTCTCTCATACACAACTTACAAAATACGTTTTGTGTGCAAATTAAATATAGGTGTAATTCGATGTAGAATTTAATATTAAAAGGCGTCAAATTCTGTAGATCTAGCAAGAAAACAATTAAATTTAGAATGTAAAGGTAAATATGTGTCACTATGCGCTAGGTTCGATGATTCATTCTTAATTAAAAACGTGTTTTTGTGATGTTCGCCTCATAAACTTAAAAGATGTAGAAACATTTTATATTATAATTAATAGCGATATGTATCTCATAAAAAATTTAAGTAAGAAAGTAGTATAATATATTTTATTGCAGGATTAATTGGAACCTCCATTCTCGCTCCACAAATTCCGACGGTTAAACACAATGCCGGTAGCAACTACCAAAAAATTATTTCAACCTCAATTAACCGGTGAAACATATGTGCATCAAACACATAAGTTATTATTACGCAACATGAAAGTCATCGTAACTAAATAGCATTTATTGTGTGCCCTAATTGAATTGATGAGGCCTCTGCC
>NC_052109.1:8776984-8820740 GCF_012273895.1 Zerene cesonia
TGTTATATAATGTAAAAATTGATAATTAATGTTATTGGTGTAAAACCGTTTTAATTATTATAAATAAATTAAATTAAAATTAAATTAAAAATTCCTGAGAGAGAAGAAACATTTATTCATGCTATGGCCTTTAGGCAGAATCTTGTCATTGCAAGCATCTCTTAATTCAAGTCATTTTTTTGTTAAAAAAACTTGAAAGTTATAAGTGCTGTACTATGAGACCATAAATACATTACATATCGTTCTCATTTGTAAATCAGACATTACAGCTGTAGCAACCGTTAGCGCTGGAACACTCGATCAATAGAAACGTAGCGCGTACTTATATGGCGGCACAAGCTAGAGACAGGACTTACGATTTACTGGGTCTCTGCGACAGATGCTATCGGCGGCGAGTCTGCGATAGCATCTGATCTGCGCCGTATTAGTATGCTAATGAGTTGTGGTAACAGCCACCTGCGGGTGACGTCACACACCCCGCGCTGTCCGCGGGTTGTGTCACTGCTTTGAGGGTTGCTTTGATGGAAGGTACTTCCTAAAGAATTTCATTAGCACCATGAAGAATTAATGAAGACATATTATTTTTTATTATAAATAGAAGTTGTTTCAGTGAAGTGGGCAATAATTATGTCATCTTGTCACTCTTACAGATTTTGTTTTCGATTTATGGTTTGAAATGCTATTTATTAATAACCTTTATTAAATCTTAAAAGTTATTCCAAATTCGATCTATTCAACACCGTCCTATATATACATAGGTATTATTTGTTATAAACAAAGCTTACGTCCTTGAGAGAAATTTAAAGCAAATTTCTTCTCTACATTTTTAAAGTAATCAATGCCCAAACCAAATTTTATTGATCATAATAAGCAGCGAGGTGTAGCGGGTAGGTAGTGGTAGACGGGGTGTGACGTCACGCGCACGCGCAGACCGCGCGGATAATCGCCATGTTAATTAACTCGCGGGAAAAAAGCGCGCGCAATTAGGCGCACAGGTGCGGCCGCGCGCTCTCACGAGTATCATAACGGCCTTTTTTGTTCGTAATATATTCTCGTGTTTTAGCACCTTTTTTGTGCGGCCGCTTGTTTGTTCTATTTGCATAATTCCAGGTAGGTCGTTTTTGTTCGGGAAATTAAGACATAACGATCTTTGCGCTCCGCCACTAAACAACTTTTGTGGGGATGTGGGAGGGGGCGATGTGCTTCACTAATTACATGCGACGCCAGTGCTGCAGCCTTATCTGATAACATTTTAGCAATACTGTTTGTTATCAATATGTTCAATTGTTAATTTATTTTATTTATGAAGGTACGCTTGTCCTCATCGACATCTTAAGAACGCGTATTATAAACTAAAAGGATTTTTTTTCTTGTTACAAAGTTATGGCAAGTTGACCAGCTGCACCTCAATTGAGACATTCTTATATATGAGTATTTAGTAAATAGATATATATATGTTGTAAATAGGCATGAAATGTATCTTTATTGTATAAAAATTATAATCAAAAGTATACACACATTTGTGTACATGTTTTTGATGTATTCAAATAATCTGTGCCCACTGCACTGCCCTCACGGGCAAGGAGTATAGAGAACGACATAAGCGTATTTAGTGCTGCCTTGCATTCGTAACAGGTAAACAACAATCGTATAAAGCTTCCAACGTCTCATCCTCTCTTGTCCTGCTTCGGAGATTGCCAGGATACTTAACAGACTCGTCAACTTAGGCATCAATCGTGGAACTTGTTATAAAATCGAAGTTATTTAAATGATCTACGAAAAAGTAAGCTCTTTTTATTTACGTAATTTATTGTTACTACTAAGATGGTGGCATAATCTATATAGATTTAACTCTTTTAAGTAGATAAACAATTAGTCTCAAATGTCATAGTCTACACTTTTTCCTGGACAGATTTTATGATTATGACGTCACAATTTGTGAGTTGGAGGCCTTGTAGAGTGTTCACACGTCGTCGCAGCTAGTTCAGCTAATCGATTGTTCTGCATCACTGACCACGTGACCGGCTAACATGAGAATTCGTGTTCTCGGCTTGTTTACACTTTTAGGACCAGTTTGATTGATATAAAAACGTATAGATTCACTCTAAATATTTTATTATTACCATTTAAGCTGCTAATGTCTATAATAGAGCTTTTTTAGAAATATTTCAACGTATTTCAGTACGAAATTACAAAATTGAAAATAACGATGATTATATCATCATACAATCATTCGAGACATTATACAGCCATGATCCACACTTAAACTAAATAAATAATATAAAATTATTCCAGAGTTACAAGTTCTGAAGTTCTTACATTATGTGTAAATAGCACGTGTTAAGACAGTATTTGAAAGTTAATATCGAGTATAATATATGACACGGCGCAGCCCTGCGGGCCCCTCGCCCATAAACAATAACATTACATGTGACATCTCGAATTTGAGAATTCAATGCAGCCGGTCCGTCCGAGCGTTTTTGCCGAAACTCCGTCGCACATAAATCCTGCGCTGATGTGACAACCGCCATACAGACGAACTGGGCAGGGCTGGATTTTGGCATGCTATTGTGGGTTTCCGTTCGGTATTATCGTATATTACATAGCTCTTAGCACTAATCTTTGGGAATTTTTCCAATAATGAAGTTATACGGAAAGTAATGTATGCTTTTCGTTCATATTACCACTTGTAAAGACAACAATAATATTATTCTCCTAATATTATAAGGGCGTAAGTTCGTGCCTTGTATGAGTATATCAATGTATGTCTTTCACGTGAGAACCACTGAACGGATTTTGATTACATATGGTAGTGACGCAGCTAAAAGCCAAATGACACTTGAAATATTTACTTGCTCCTTTGCGGGTGATACCGCACGTCGCAGCTTGTATTGCATAAACCAATAAATACTATTCAAAGACTATTTCAGTAGAAATGAATTACATAATGAATGCTAATAGCATTATGTATACATTATGTAAAAAGATAACAATTATAGTTATATTTTATTCATGCGCATTATATCGACGCTATAATAGTTGGTGTTATCAAGACACATTAAAGCAATAAAAATTAAACAAAATTTCCATACATTCATATAAATAGAGGAGATGTACAATCAGATAATGTTTTAAAACCAAAATCCAACCCTGCGCCGGGTCTCCATGCAGAAGCGGACAGGGAGAGGGGAGGGGTGCGGGGAGGCAAGGTGATGTTTCCGAGGAGCTTATTAAAATACCTAAACCGAATCGCAGCGGAGACAACTCGTGAGAATCGAGGACTAATTAAGCGAAATGAGGGGCTTGATAAAGATGGTGGTCGTCGGATGGTAGCGGCCGATAGCGGCTCGCCCGCGCCGCTCCACGTCGCTTCCATACATCGCGATATGAGCGGCGAGCGGTGAGCGGCGAGCGCTGAGCGCTGAGCAGAGAGGCGCTGCTCAGCCTAAGAGCGGAGATATGGAGCGGACGTGAATATATCAGACGTTAATCACTTGCTGGGCTTGTTTAAGTAATTAAAATTGTTATCGGAGTGGTTCTGCAAAAAATGCTGATACAGAATAAATTAATGACTTGATTTTGGGATTTTGTCTGACACAACGCTGTTGTTAAGCTATAAACATGAAACTTGATACTCACGAACCGTGAACTTCAAAGATTTCCCAAAATTAAAGAAGTGGGTTTCAACTGACGATGTAATTTATACATACTTTATTTTTTTATATATATCTAACTAGCATTAAAGATGCTTTGCGGTTCTTAATCTGGTCACAGTTGAAAAAAGCAGAAGGCAGTGAGCTATTTACATAATTATTTACCATGGTAATAAAATAATATACAAAAAAATGCAGTAAATATTATTATAACAAATTTCCTCTATCTATATAGTCGGACTTCTATGCGATGATGTTATATAGCCGTCTCTTTAACTGCGTATAACTAATGCGCATAATTTAGTCGCAATCTAAAAAGCTTTTAGTTTGTTGATTAAAAATATACAAATAATTTAAGTTTTTCAAAAAAATTATTCGATCAAAACCTAAAAAAATTGAGTCTCATTTATTCGACACGCCTAACTCTATCGCAGACAGAAATAAATACAGGTATTAGTTTGTCGAAATAAATACTAAATTTGGTTTTCAGGATACTCATACCATCATCATCATCATCATCAGCTCAGGCCAACAAGGCCTTCTATAGGTCAGACCATAATCCACCACGCTGGCCAAGTCCGGGTTGGCAGATGTCACATATCGTCGATCTGTTGGTAGTTGAACATGCCGGTTTCCTCACGATGTTTTCTTGGTGATCCTTGAAATGGTGAAGGAACGCATCAGTGAAATACACGAATTAATTATCTGCACGATAATTCCCTTTGTCTGTTGCACGCTCCCCTGCTTTTAACCCGAACTTCTTACCAGTGTTCTATTTGTTGATCAATCTATCTGCTACAAACAGGAATTCAATGGGAAAGCACGAACCATTTTGCGTAACAGATGCCAGAGTGTCACAGCCAGTGTGGTATAAGGTACATATTGTCACACTTTCCAGATGATTTCCGTGGTAGTTGACAGTTGATGGACTGCAAAGCTAACCTCATATGCAGTTTGTACTGATAGCGCTGCGGAGGGGGCCGCGCGGGTAACCGTGCTGTATAATCTGCGCCCGTGGGCGAGCCTATCGCCGGATGCGCGTGAGACGCGATGATAGGCCGCGCCATTTCATATCTACTCGATTCATTAATTAATTGTGATATTGTCCTCTTACACAACTCATCCTACGAGTTGTATTGTACAATTATTCTATAAACACCCTGTGTAAATGTATTTTTTTGTATGAATGCTCTGTATTCCTGAATTGAGGTATCACCATTTAAAAACAAGGACAAATAATAGCGCCACTATGTTCCCAGTAATGGAATATTATCTATAGTTAATACTATTATAGTAAATACAATCACTTAATACTTGTTCTTCCCTCGTCACTGGTATAATACAGGCAAACAAACAAATCGTGCGAGCGAGCGCGGGCTGCACCGGCGCAGCTATTTGAGCATTTAACGCGCTGCGAGCCGACTCACGCTAACAGGTAAGGGGTCGCTCACATGACTTTTACAATATTAGTTCTAATTCATACATACAAAGAATTAAAAATGTTATATACTATATTATATCATTATATATCAAATGGACGATTTTTTAAAAGATTTAGATTTCTAATCTATTGCAGTGCCTACTGTCTCCAAATAGAAATATATATTATAAAAATCAAGAACCCGGAGTTGCTTCACTAAACGCATTGGTAACCTGATTACAAAGTACTCACTTACAGTGTCGTCCATCCACCGCTTCATTATTACGTTATAAATCTAAACTGTATACCGGGGCCTGCCGACCGCCGACCATACACGCACTCAGACTCATTCACGAGAACACATATAATAGATTTATCACCGACAATATTTACAAGAAAGATGTCGAAATAGGATTATAACGAGCTGAGAACAAGTCTGTTTTATTGGCACTCATCTAGTTTTAACAAGTAATTAAGAGGTCCGTGAACTGCCGGACACTGCCGACTGTGTCGCGCGTAGACGCTGTAAACGACTACAAAGATCATTCCAGTACTTTTGAATATTTGTTGTTACTGCTATTGTTATTGAACGCTATAAAACATTAATAGAGTATTTACAGTTTCGTTATTACGTATTAAAAAAATATATCTCTTTTGTTATATTATACCTTGTGTTCTGTGACACAAATAATAATGCTCCTAAAAACAAATTTGTATAAATAGCATTTCGTACTCTCAATAAAATCATAATACTTAATATTATGTCAAGTTAATAAAAGCAGTTTGATGAATCGAATAAGTTTTAGCGTAAAAGTATTTTCAATCAGTGAAACCCTGTATGAAGTAGACCTAACTTGGTCCCGCGTGCAGATGCAAATCCTATTAACTGAAACAGGCGAGGCCGTAATTACACACACACACACACACACACACGCACGCTCAGGTGCGCGGGCGCATCCCGCATCGACTGAAATAAAGTAATTTAACGCTTCGCGGCTCCGGCGCCGCGAACACGAAGCGACTGCGCTTTATTGCAAAACATTATTAGCTTTTCGAATAGCCTGTATATATCACAGGTTTTGTTGAATTGAACATTTTCTTTGAGTTGAACCTCAGAGACAAATAATTTTAATGAAAATTAGCATCGGCTATGTAAAACTACATCCGTAACACAAACTACGTTTAAATCTCTAATTTATTTTGCTGAATAAATTAAATATAAATGATTAATTGATACCAATTAACTTTTACTTTGTTAATTAATATACTTCTCCTATTTTATTATTTCTATTTAACAGAAAACCTGTTTGCGTTTGTGTATCTCATATCATGACTCACGAACGCTTCAGAAGTAAGAACCGCAAGTTTCGAAAAGGAAAACCCAGCTAGCCTGTGCGAGTCACCGTATTAAATATATACCTACATATTATAATTACTGTTAATGTACAAATAAAATATTAAATTAATTGTAATAATCCCAAATTAAACGTTGTATACGATAGGATCGTGCCTAAATATGTCCGCGATAAGGCGCACGCGCCACTGTGTCAGTGTGTTATCGGGTATCGGCCGCCCACACATCGGTTATGTCACAGCTTTGCGGTTACAATTCTATTGTTTAGTTTGATGTGAAATCGTTTCATTTATGTTCTATTTTATCTTTCAGTATTTTAATGTATTTTGCTTAGTTCTCGAGTATAGATTTGTTTTGCCTACGATGATAAGATTGCGGTGAGTGTAACTTGGTCGACCGCATATTTAAGTAGAGCAGTGTCTATTTTCTCATCAACAGCCAGGTTGAGCTCCCTGTAGGAATATAACAATGTAACCTAATGAGATGACCTTGTTAATGCATACCTCGTGTGGTGAAATTTGTTCCACATGACTTTTTTTACATTTGAGATTGTAATATCTAATAAAACTAACAAATACCGTATTCACTCATTCACTCAAGCAAGGTACTATGAACATCGCAATAATTTGAGATTTACCATACCAACGTAATTTGTTCTGATTTGTTATTACTCTAGGAATTCAGTAATCTTGCGAATAGTTAGATATGCAGCGAATTAGCGAACGTTACATGGGCATAATTTATCAAATTGCGGTGCATATGCACGGACAGCAATTTACGAGGGGCTCAATCTCCGGCACCGTTAGCGCCGCTCTGGGCCCGCTTCGACCTGCGTTGGATTAACCTCATTAGCTGTGCCCTGATCCACCGCAACTGGACGAAGGATAGCCGAGGGTTGTTAATAGTTCCAATGTGTGCTAACTAATTAGTTGATGTCATGCACTCATGCTGATCACTGTAAAAATATGTATATGTATCTTAACCATATGCATGTCAACAGGATTCTTCTTTGGTCTTTTTTATTATCTTACGTTACTACTGCATGCAATGGTATAATTTTTATGATGACGTCAATTATATAAAATAACCAATATCGTTATCGTTAAAATTCATCAAACATTTTTATTTCTTAAATAAAAGTAAATAAAACAAATATCAAGAGACAAGACGCTAATTTTTCATATTGTCTCAAAACGGTCCCGGTATTAAAAGCTAGGTCAATTCATAACGGAGAGTGGAATATTGATCACCCGCTGCGAGGCGGAGCGGGCTCGCGAAACCAAATAAAGCACAGCGTCTGAGGCGGATGATAAACGCAGAGTGCGGGCGGACGTGCCGCCGCCGCTTCGACGCGCCAGCAACCGCGCTCGCATTACACCTGATGCAATGCGGTGGATGTGATATACTTTTTCTGTAAATTCCACCTCGCTCTATGTTGAACTCTTGCGGTCTAGAATTAGAAATAAGAAGAAAGCAATGCTCAGGCGCAAATTGAAAATACTTTAAACTCGACTATTGTTTTGTAATGATATTATCGATGGCGTTGGTGAATACAACACACATATTGCAATAAAAGTTAACTTAAAACTGCAATTTTTAAAAGAATCATTTGCTAATCTAAATCCGGCTTCGACATTGGCCACGTAAAATCCACATCCGATAACTCCATATTATGTTAAGGCCACTCCATAATCAAAGCGTTACGTTGAACTATTTTTTAAACAAATTTCCCAAAAAGATAACAAAAACTAAGAGATTGTGCTGCTACAAAAACTTAGGCAGCAAAAAGGGTTACAGAATTAAAAGCCTCGTTGGCTACACAAAAAGTTCGATAGTATTTTAATGAGATAACAGTGAGTATTATCGTTGTGGTTATTCCGAAACCGCAGCTCTAATGACATGAATCAGCCTTCACGCTGTCACGCCGCCATTGTCGTCGCATCGTATCTTCCGCCGAATTAACTCTAGATAATCCCCTCCCCTCCCGCCCCCTGCGGGACCTGCTCCTAATTAAAACGTTCTTCAACGGTCAAGCTTATATTTGTAACAGGACTCCTTCGAAACCCCCGTCCGAGCTGATATTGCCCGCCACTACTAGTCGGCGGGCTGCAACCGGTCGCGTTACCGCCGCGTACCTGCGCTCGATGTTTTTATTTCTTCTCCGTGAACTTTGTAATCAGGATCACGATACATTCCAGTCTCATTATTCACGAGAACATATTTTATTTATCGAGTCTCCGATATAAATTAACCATCGGAGATTATTGGGTTTTCTTTGACGTCAAATTAACATACTTAATCAATTTTGTGGTGATTATTTTTGAAAATTATCAGAGCATGATTGGTCTTTACAACTTCGTCAATAGATTATTTGAGTCATTCCGTTGCTTTGTATCTAACATGAAACATAATTGAAATAATAATCGTCATTGACATAAGTCCTTGTCTATATCAACAGAGGTCATGATTTGGGGGGAGGGATATGCCTGGACCTGATGAACCGATTTAAAAAATTCTTCAACCGGTAGAAAGTCATATTATCGGTTAGTGTCATAGGCGAAATTTTTAACAAACATGATCGTAATATCGTTGATTTGTAATACACTTGATCGAAGCCGGGACGAGCGGCGAGTATGAAATATAAAAACCGTTACGATATCAAGAGAATAACAGATATCAATAAGAACAATAGATATTTTATGTATTGATTAATTTAGTCATTGAGTGGTTTTATTAGAGCTATAAACATAGAGCTGTGATAAATGCACGGCGAGGGGCCGGTGCCCCGTGCCCCGACCAACCCGCGAGCAGCGCCGGGGAGGGCTCATTACACAGCCTCATTACTGCCTGATAGCTCGTAACATCTTCGTAGCGTTAATTATCCGTTCCTAGACGAGATTCTTCTTTGATATTCTAATACATTGTAAACTTATATCATTATTAACAGATTTACCGAAATATGTAGGTTATGTGCGGGCTTCGGAGCTCCATAATCCGAACAATCACGAATACATTTCGATTTTACTCAAATTTGCATTTTTAATAACATTTTTAAACCGATTCTCAAATGCATTTATACACTGTCCAACTAAATAAACTTCGAGAAATCATTACGTGAAATGTTATCGTAATTAATAACTTCATTAGTTTAGATGTAAGACAGGCCACATTGATATCGAAGGAAATATAACATTTTTATGGCCGTGGACCGTAGTGCAGTTTATGAGCTAATAAATTCTGCACAGAAACAGTTTAGCGATCGTGTCCGCGTGGGATCTTCCGCATCATTATTTCTGAGTTTATTTTCATAGATTTCATGTTTAAATATTATGGACAATACAGTGACTTCTATTTTATGAAAGTATCTAAAAGTTTATGATCAATATGATTGTTCGGTTTACAATCCGCACTTGAGAAAGCTGATACAGATGTGGCGATTTTATATTCATACACGTACACATACACATACATACGAATAAGGTTAAAATATACATAAATAACTAAAGAAATTTAAATATTATATGGCAGCGGACAAGGCTTACCTTTGCGTATGTAAATACATGTCTTTCTGATAGGAGGAGGACTTACACTCTGTATAACTCAATCTACTAAACCAACTAAATGCGATTTAATGGAAACGTTTTTATTATTGTGTGGAGGTAAGGAAGATTATTTGAGATACTGAGACTTAATTGAGACTAAAGCTGCTATTATTGTCGTAAGAAATAGTTCATATGTAATGAGATATTATATAATGCACAAATTAATAGATAAGAATGTTATTAGTGTAAAACCGCTGTAATTATTGTTATAAATAAATAAGAATTATTTATTGTTTCTTCCTTAGTGAAATGGCGTTTATTTGTTAAGATAGAAGGGAACACGATAAAGAAGTGATAGCTGAGCCGTAGAACAAACAGAGACAGCTGTTAATAAGTTATTTATGTGGAGTAGCGCGTTATAATTCGTGGCCGGCAGTCGGCAGCTAGACGGAGCGCTGGCGCAGATTTATGTGGGAACCGAGACCTGCGTGGACGCATGCTAACTAGCCCTGCCCGATACCGTGCACCTGGCTCTGGTATCTTTTCCTCATGTTTGCTATTTTTGAAGACATTTGTTTGAACTTTTTGTTATAAGTTTAGTGAAAGGTAGGAGGGTGGACGGGAAAAAATGTAATATTGATACAAGCAGCCCATCATTCTTACTATTTAAAGAAATTATATTTTGTGTACCAGAATAAACGATAATAAATTATTGATTCCCACGCAGTTCTTAAACCCCGCTATACAAATCCAGCAATCTACAAATGTTTAAGTCTGCTGCTTGTCTTTTTAGACTTCAGTCTTATCCAGGTATGGAGTAAAAGAGCTTCCCAATGCCTCCTGTTTCCTTTTTTCCTAGCGAATAGTTAATGGTATTTATTATTCTCAAGATAGTGCAACGGGAAAATTAATTTATCAGGTAATCCCGTAATGCGTCGCGACAGAATCGATCACGTGTCGTTTACCGGTCGTGTGGCAGTCGTCACGTCGCCGCGCCGCGCCCGTCACGCACCCGCGACGCTCACACGATCCGATTGACTTGTAATTCATACAGTTTTGCTAAATTGCTCGTAGCGGATAGCTGTAATGCAACTCTTTGTGGGTCAGGATACCGCTACGGGTCGAACGTCCAAACTTGATTTCTATTTAAAGCTTTTAGGATGACAGATGTGTGAACTGCGACCGATAAAATTACGTGTTTCATCAATCGAATAGCTATAATATTGTAAAGTCTTTTAAAACGTGTTCTATCATAGTGCACTTTGGTACTACAAATCCACGAAGAACATTTTCTCTTTTTCTAAACACAAAAACAGGGCATACGCCTGTAAATACAACATTCAAGTGTTTAATTAATACAGCATTGTGTTAAAAATTTCACCCTCAGTTAAACGCAACTCCGATAACAATGTCTAATCCTATCGCAATATCAACTTCAATGTAACAAACGCAATGTTGCCGATTGTCCTCACATATGACAGGCTGACGTCACAGATGGCGCAAATATTTTATAACATTCAGTTCTCACTCCGCAGCGTAGAGGGCGAGGGGTGAGGGGGTGAGGGTTGAGTGTCGAGGGGGGCGGGGGCGGGGTCAGCAGGGGGTGATATTGTTCACGCTAAATGTTATATTGCATAATGAATAATGATCCACTGGCGCTCGTTACGATCTATTCAAATCACTATCATACTCATATTTGTGGCCAGATGTAAAAACAATTTTACGCACGATTTCAGTGTCCTGTAATTTGTGGCTTGGGGGTTATTCTAAAATATAGTTTTCAATACATAAAGTATATAATGTAAAACAAAACTTGATTATTGACTATATAAACGTGGACTTTACGTGTTTGAGACATGATACTATATGCGTTGACAAATTTTGTCTGTTACGTCAAAGTTTAAAGAGAGTTGGTTAATAATAGTATAAAATAATATAGTATAATATACAAATAAAATATCAATAAGCGTAATATTAATATTAGTTGTTTATATACGTTAATCTGAATACAGGGATCAAGATAACGTTGTGATCAAGAAAATTCATTATGGAACTTCTGAAGAATAAATAGTTGGACAGTTGATAGGGTCAACCAAACCTGCTACAATACTGACTTGACACGGGCGACCCGCCCCAATCGCAAATAATGGGTTTGGATTAATGACTACAATAAAAGTTTGTGTTATGTACACGACGATAGGAAATTATCAGCAAATGGCGAAACATCGTAGATTTGCATAGAGCAACAATGGATGTGCTCCATGAAGAGCGCCGTGAGGGCGCGTCGTGCGGCGGCGGCTGACAGCCCGTCGCCCCCCACGGGTCCCGTTACAGGGATCGGGGCCGCGTGCTGCTTTTCCACAAAACATTGCTTTAGGTAGGTTTCTGTACTTGCAGGATGTATTAACGATTGAATCCATGATCTAACTATCTTTGTTTAATTCATCTTTATTCAAAATTTGACCACTAAGGAAATAAGTATATCGTAAGTTTCAGTGAGGATCAATTGGTAATGTAAGTAACAACAAACCAAAAAACCATAGGTACAGGGTTATTTAATAAGCGCGGGCAGGTTTTGGCGCCCTGTAGACTTTGGTGGGAATTTCGTTGTAAGCATTTCTCCCAATTCTATATGTTATTGTTCACTCACTTATGCCAAATTACTGTTTCAAGTCAAACAAATGAAGAGCTTGTACAAATAAAGAAATCTTGTGGCCAAATCATTGTTTCCTAGAGAAACGTATGGCGTCCATTTGCAGTATACGTGGTGCCTCTTCAAAGCTAAGCAGTTTCGCAGGCATTCCACACCGTGCTAAAGAATTTGGTCGTACACAGACTTCGATTTACGTCGGAAAGCAAATGTTAAATGTTACTTGCAATGTATTAGGAATAAGAGCACATTTTGAGTAAAGTTTCTCACCTAAGGAGATACTGTAATTGTCGCCTGACCATTAATATCTTAGCAACATCAGATTGTATCTGAAACGAGTTGTTCGCACGAGCTCTAATGCGGCGGCAGTTGTTTATTTTACTATTAGGAAAGGAAAGGATTCAAAGTATCATTAACAGTTTTTAATATTATAAAATTTAGGGAATATATCTCCACATAAAACGGTTCCAAACTTCCTATCATGCAACAACACGGTCGTGGATAGAAAATCTCAATTTCTTGTCCGTTATACTGATCGTCTCGGTCAAACTTGAGCGATACAGTCGATGCGCATTTTCGCACTTCTGTGACATCAAGTACGTGGTAGTCGCAAATCCATGTCGTTTCCAGCTCCGCAGTGTTGTGCTTATACTGCACAGGGCCTGGGGACTGCAAAGCTCGTTAACGCTAATGTTGTTTACTGCCCTCGCCCAGCGCCGCTCGCCGCTTGCTGCAGGTGACTCGCCGTCACTTAGTGCCTGCACTGATTCACTTGCTGCTGTTATAGTGGTGCGGTTTAATCGCTAAGTGACCAATAAATAAGAGCAGGCGAACTGATGCATTAGCGAGCTCTTAAGTATAAACCAACAGAAGAACTGGTTAGTAAATTATAATGTTTACATTGTGTAACACTGCGCTGCTCTGAATCACATTGCTTATCATTCTAAACCTTAGATAAGAAATACCATTTTAGCAGTTTAATAGTCAGCAATATATCATGCAAATTAAGCTTTAATTTAAACTCCGGAACGAAGACAAGACAGATCGACACACGCTTATTAATAGGCAAGTAATTTTATGCAAACAACATATTGAATGCACGGCTCTGTTTATTGAATTTTCTAATTAATAAAATACTGAAATAAGATTTATTTTTGTTTTTTTTATCCGAAAACTCTCACATCTATGAAGTCGTTGGTGTGAAGAAGCGGTAATATTAATATTAATTCTTTTTGCAGTGCCTAAACATCGATCCCATTGATAATTTCCTATACAGCAGGTGTCCGAGTGTCGCAAGCTCGGACCTGTTTTATTTAAATCGCTAGCAAAAAAGGAATTGCATCTGTTTTTATGAAACTGTGAAGTTGTCTCGCCGCGGCCGCACTAAGGGCAAGTTTGCATAGAGCGTCACGCGCCACGCCGTCTGTGCGCACTGCATGTACTTTGAATAGACGATGAGAGCTGCGCGAATTGCGCCCTTACTGCTCTCGCGTTACGGTCCTCGGTCTGAACCGAACGGACACTCATTAAGGGACCACCGGCGAACGGCACAAAAACCCCGCGATTGACTTCTATGGTCACATTCAACTCTGCCTTTGTGCACGAACCTGTTGATATGACGACTATAAAACGAACTTTACTGGAAATTATATTGATGTAACATCATTGTTGAGCATTTAAGTGTTTACAAGAAACGTGTAGACAGGTTTCAGGGCGCTTCATCACATGTTCGAGTGGACTTGCGATACCTCTAGCGCTGTTTCGGTGCTATTACATCTGTATATACTGCATTATTTTCTAGTTAGTTTGTAAGCATTTATTTAGCTCTTTGAATGTGTTTAAATATTGAACTATTTGCGTATTTTTGTTTGTTTTTTTTGCAACATTGTAGAAAATAGCATAGATTCGACTTTATACATACTTTGTAAATACTCATAAATTCTATTTTTACATGTTTGATATATAAATTTAAACAGCGATGCCACACATTCCATAAATACCCGAGCAGTATGAGTTCTGCTAACAGTTAGCAAAAACTTCAAGCAATCGTTCGAACGGAAACCAATAGATGGTGGATGTCGCCATATCACGATATCCGCTGGGACATACTCGGGCCAGGGACACAATGCGCCATCAAATTGTAGCGAGTAAAAAGTGGACTCGTCCAGTGTATCAGCTCAATGGAGTTCTTGCGCCGAGCGCATTCCGCTGCCGCCGACCCGCCGCCCGCTGCCGCTCTGCGAACCGCTTCTGTATGTGTGTTCTAATTGGGATTCTAATATATCATTGTTTATAATAATGTACTTCATAAGCTTTTGTATGTGCTCACTGAATCCACGCACTCCTCTACAGTTTCCATATAACACGAGCACTGTTTTGTCGCACCACATGAGAATAAAGAGATGCGCTTGTTACATTATTACGCTATAAATTCCGGATCTGGTAAAATGTTAGCAGATATTTCATTATTTTGTTGGTGATCACTGATTTATGAGGGCAGATATTTTAAAATATTACTTATTTGCTTTAAGTAAGTAGTTAAAAAATGCATGTAAATGTAATTTTTATTTTTGATTCAATTTGTTAAATCAAAATTTTTAATTATATTTAGATTGGATTAATTTTAGAATTTTAGATTTTTCAATTATTTATATAATGTTATGAAATTTATAAGTGTATTTCTTATTTCTTCATTTTATAAAGATAATTTTAATTGTTTTCTTTTGAAGTTTTTGATGAATTTAATTGTTTTATTTATTGTAGATTTTAGTATTCTGTTTACTCATATTTCGTCCAAAATCAAGCCGTGGCTTGTGACTTGTGATTAAAGCCACACACGGCATATATATTAATAATTTTTCTTGTTTAATAATGTTTTAGTGTATGCTTTGTAAGTCGCCCTTAAGAAATAAATGGATAAATGAGCAATACCTGAACACATAATATTAAAAGCTATCATTAGCATTTCAATCTATATCACCACCATTTAATTATCTTGAACATGAAAGATCTAATGGAGATAGTGAACAAATGCGGACGGGCGTGCCTCGCATCGAGAGCGGCACTTCATTACGTTATATTCTCGTAATTCGATACAATAATCGATACAGATTCATAACGCGAGCTGTCCGGGCTCCGAGCTCAATGGGAAAGGATATTATTTCTTGTGTGGAGTGTCGCGACGCGCTTATCGCTGCCGGCTCGTTTCGCTTCTTGCGAGTCTGTTGCATAACTGGTGGCGCAGGAATAGTCGCATACATGAGACATTATGTGAACATGCAGCTTAATGAGTAAATTAGAGGTGTTAGCTCTCAAAGCGGCTGAAAAATAGGTCAGAGATGAAGTCAAAGCTTCAGACGTGTAGAAACGAATGATCGTGAAGACCGCAGATGCAGATAAGTGCAGCGCGGTGGGAACGCGCGGCACCGCCGGTATCTGCACATCGGCATGCACATTGCATACGTATCGGATTATTACAACACAACATGACTGAAGAATGCTTTTTTATTGACACACGTCCGGCCGCCATTCCGTTCGCCGCGGCGACCGGGAGCGGCCGTTATTGGCTATATTACATGATAGTATTATCAGGACAGATCTCTGTTATATGATATAATTTATTAATAGATAATACATTTTCCTTGTCAACTAAAACATCTATTTGCAAATTCAAATGCTTTCTGCTGCACTATATTGTCTAAAATGTGGCAAAATTCAGGAAGTATTGTAGAGAACACTACTATGTCAAATTTGGGATTCTCAAGAGTATTATGTACTGAAATCATATCATTTTTACTAGTTAGAAATAACCTTATCTAGAGAGATTGTTACTATTTTTATGAAACTTTCCAACTCGACTTTCGGTTCTAAGAAATCTAGATACACACTTCATATTGTTACCTATCATTAAAAATAGAATGAAAAATCGCTTATGAATTACATCGCTTGACTATATCATGTATAATATGGCTCGTATGATTTGCTGAACAGTCATTTAGGTTCTCATTCGACGCTGCAAAGTTTATGGAGCAAGGCAGCTTTCAAAAACTTAACGCAACATTTTTCAAGTCTCGATCAATGTAACAGAGATGTATTGAAAAAAAAAATTAAGCGTGAGTTTCTCACGGCTCATGCATTGTGCCGTGTGCACAGGTGTCCCGGGGGCGCGGCGCGGGGTGCGGCGGGGGCGGGCGTAGGGTGCAGGGTGCGGGGTGCGGGGCCAGGGGGGGGACGTGTCGATTTCGTCAACGGAGCGACACGCGTAAATGGCGTATCATCATCCAATAATATTTGGAGTTCGCCGAGCAAACAGGAGACGACCGCGCGCACCCCTCGTAGGGCTGCCGATCCTTATGTGGGCATCTCGTAGTGTTTGAGTTTAATGTTTTGCTTTTTTGCAGCCCTATTTATTATACAGCACATAAAAATAGCACCAAATAATTCATATTGAATTTTATTTGTTGAATGCGTTTAAATAGACACGATTTTCAAAAATTTATGCGTAAAACTTACCATTATACATTTATATTAGCTGTCGACAGCCCTACGCAGAGAAGTGCCCGGGCGCCGCAACCCGCGCACCTGGCCGCGGCTCCACTGTAAAACACTCTTGTTTTTCTAACGACTAGTCTAACAAACTTTGGATTCGATGCTGTTTAGTGTGTACCTCCAACTGTTTGTACACACAACTGCCCAGCCTCCAGCCCCACATCTAGTGCCGTGACGTGGGCAGACAGGCTCGACCATCTCCAGTCGTCGTCACATAATGGATTTATAATTAATTGATTGGCAGAATGTTATATGAGTAGGTAATTTCGCAATAAGAAAGTAGGGGGCGCACCCAAACATAATTCAGTATGAAATGATTATTAGTAAACTCAAAATAGCTCACTTAATATATATACTAGCTTATAGATATATTTTACTACTGATTGAATGTAACATTCTTTTAATGTTCATGATTTATGGTGATTGAATGACCAGAGTCCGGTCATTAGATGATAAGTTGACACAATTTAAATATTAAAGTAACTGCAAAAGTGAACCCAATTTGAAATATGTATACGATGTAAGCTCTTGAAAATTTTTATAATTATTTGTAACACATTTAAAGCCACAGCATTCCCTAATTCGTCCCGGACAAGAAAACCTTACAAGCTCTGCCTAAAAAAGCTCAAAGGTCCAATTTATATAAGTGTAAACAAAAAATATTCAGTTTGTATTCAAACATTTCTCGTATTAACGAAAAAATATGAGTATTGAGAGTGCATACCAGAGGGTCCTAAACAAACAGCTAATGTGTTTAAATATACGTTCAATATGGCCACTTATCCTTCGTCACTCACGTCCACGAGCAACGATTTGTGTCGCAACATGTCACTTGCTCGCTTCACTTGCACGCGTTAGCGTGGGGCCCACCGCGGCGCGCAATGTACGGCAACCACCCCGGAGACGCCTGCTGCAGCAGCGGGCCGCGGTCGCGCGCTGTGTCACCGTTCTCACGCATATTGCATATTGCGCAACAAATAGATTCGTCCGAGTTTGCGAAAGGATTATTGAGCCCGAGCCAGCGGGCGTGGGCCGCGGCGATACGATCGCTATGCCGATAATCCTCTGCGATGCAAATAAATTAAGACATTGATGTATTGTTGAGCGACACGAGGTTTTAATGCGAAATTAAATCCTAAGAGCGCCTGTCAAAACTCATTTCACCTGTCACTGCGCAAATGCAGTTTTTACGCTGGATCGAAGCGGTTTTAATATTTGATCAATCGGTTGGCATCTGTTTCATTATAATTGTGACCACAAAAAATGTGCTTCAAAAATATGCCGTTTCGTTTGATAAATCATCATAGTTCATTATCCTCGCTCGCAATAAACGGCGCCACGAATATTCCACCGCAGAGGACACTGATAACACCGACTCGTTCACGAAAGTATCCTAGAAGAACCGTGGAATGAGTCACACGGCCCGCGAGGGGCTGGTGACGTGCGAGCATCTCGCAGCCACGTCATCAATATGCGCGCCGCGCCGGCCGCGCGCTGCCGCCTCACATCCGCCACCTCGCCGAGTTGAGCTCAATATTTCAAGGACAATTATGGACCCGCATTGTTAGCGTGGGCTCTTGCAGCATCGCTCGTGTCTAATAAATACGGTAAGATCAATGTATCGACTGCATCAGAAGTAAAGCGAAGAAACGATACCTTGGAATCTCTCTAGGTCTCTCTGGACACAAGTAAAAAGTGAACTAGGATGCAAAATAATGAAACATAAGGACATCTTTTAAATATCTAAACTCGAGGAGATATCGGTACCGCGCTAATCCGACTTGACTCCAATTAAACTTGCGAGTAATTGATATTAATCGCACGTCGCTGGCGACGTGTGCGAAGTGCGCGCTCCCTCCCGGCCGCTGGCGCGCTGAGATCTCTGCTCCGGCTCTATCTCACGTGCGCCTGCAGCAGCAGAGGCGCAAGACGCTACATGCTGAGCAAGAGCTGCCAGTGAGACTCTACATGCTGAGCAAGAGCTGCCAGTGAGACGCTACATGCTGAGCAAGAGCTGCCAGTGAGACGCTACATGCTGAGCAAGAGCTTGTTCAGATTCCATGCAAATCCTCTTAGAAATAACTACATATGTTCTAACCGCGTTAGATGCCACTTTGTTTCCCCAAATATAGCTTACTCAAGTATAATATATACAACTGTCTGTGAGAATTGAAGCACCTTGCAATTGATTAAGAAATACAGATCTTCTGCTGTAAAATATTGTAAATTACAATATAGAATTACAGAAAGGCTGATTAGTGGGAGGACATGGGTCGGTAATGCGATTAAAGCTTTTGGGGAACACGCCGTACGTAGGACTACCGCGCCAAACCGCCACCCCGCCACCCCGCCACCCCGCTCTGCCCCGCGCCTTGTCACAATTGTCACATCGCGTTGCTTTTTTTAACGTTTCAATTGATTAAATTAAACAAAAACTAAACTGCAAAAACAATAAAAATAAAACACATACGTTTATACAAAATACATGTCTTTGTATTGTATTTGAGGGTACAACTCTAGGTAACTCGAACTACATTTCTCTTGCGTAAGTATCGCAGATTACAAATGAAATGCCGATGGCGAAAAGGCAAATTTTCCGCGTGTGCGCAGGCAATCGATCACGTCGGCCGCGACCTCTGCGCCGCCGCGCGCGCATCTTCGGCTTGACAAGCAGCTATAAACAATTTCTATTTCATTTCACAGCAAGTTTAGCGAAGAGCGACGCGGGCGTTCGCTTTACAAGCTGCCTTTATACGCACATTGATAACGTTACATTTGGCGCGTCTTACTTTTATTTAAGTTTTTATTGCGTTAATTTATATACAGAGAGGATGTAGAGTTGGTTAAAGAATTTATTGTTTCCTTAATAGGATGTATGGCTTTTAATTTTCATTAACACGATCTTATTCCGAGTTTTTGTAATTTCGGGAATTCATTATAATGAAAAATTAGAATAAGGCAAATGTTAGTAGCAATTGAGATCTGTGCATCGAACAGGTCACAGGTGTTGTTTCCGAGAAGCGGCGGCGCAGTTGGCAGGCCGCTCACGCGCCGCGGCCCGTGAGGGAACGCGCCTCAGCCGAGCCACGACGTTGCGAACATTGCTAGAATAACTGCAGAATTCTAGTTACGATAAATTACATCAATATTTCTAAATAATACCACAAAATAACTCCTATAATATTTTTCTTCAACACAATGTCTTTTAGTTATCAATATCTATCGTGGAAACGACGTGGTCCCGTGCTACTCGATAAAGCAGTGAAACTACGAACTCCTTGCGCAAATTGGCGAATGATGCAACCGTGAGGGTCTGTGGCCGACAGGTAGGAGTGACGCGACCAGTCGGCTAAAAATAAACGGGATGCCGTGTGT
This sequence comes from Zerene cesonia, assembly GCF_012273895.1. Taxonomy (NCBI): domain Eukaryota; kingdom Metazoa; phylum Arthropoda; class Insecta; order Lepidoptera; family Pieridae; genus Zerene; species Zerene cesonia. The sequence continues at coordinate 8,797,527 of NC_052109.1, forward strand.
TGCTGAGATTGTGCCCTGGAATTGTGAGGGGGAGCAGCGGCAGGGGCGCGGGGGGAGGCGAGCGACCGGTCCCGGCGCCCGCCCGCTGCTAACAATTCATTTGTAAATTTTACAATTCTGAAATTATCGATGTAGGGTCATATGCCAGTTCTCATGACACCTTAACTGAAGGGTGGTTTTAGATGAGTTGAGTGCTGAACTGGGAATGTTTTGGGAAAAAACCCAGCTTCGGGCGAATCTCGTGGCGATTACTCTTGATATAGTGGGTTACAACAAACAATCAGTTTTCCCAATGTTAGGGCGTTCTCTGGCGAGGCTCTAGAGGTTTGTGTGCGTGCACTTGCGGCGGACCGGTCGCGACTCGCGAGTGCCGACCACACGCACTCATTCAATTTGTCCAGCGCTACACAATGCACTGTACTGCTTGTCATCTATCACGATGCACCTTCGTCCCCGTCCTCGGCTCATCTCAAATTAATAACAATATGACTCCATCAAATTACAGTTATTTGTCTCTTGTCTTGCTTTGTGAGTTATTACTATTTAATATAGAAGTATACCTAATTGCTTCATTTGCGTAGATACGAAAGATTATTTATTGTTTTTAACAGCGATTTAGTAAAGTAATTATTGTAGTAATGTTTATTCAATAACTTATTTCTATAAGTTTTATGTACCATTCGACACACGCAATACGAGAGACAATAATTAGGTAAGGTTAATATAATTCCTTCGTAAGTTCAATAAAATAAATGAGGCTCTTAAAAATAAGTTAAGTTATGTGAGTTACGATCATGATTGTTAAAAATTATGTCCTAGAGCACAGATTGTTTACAAAGAGCACGAGGCATAAGACTACCGTTGATAGCAGTGGGTAGGTGTGCTGTATGAATGGAGCTTGTCGCCAGCGGCAAGGCAGGCGGGCGGCCGCGCTGCACCGCCGCGGGCTCCGGCTGCTGCGCTCTGCGGCGCAACGGTAACCGTTGTAGACCCCATGGCACTCACGACTGTGGGTCACACTTCAAGCTGATCGCGAATAAACAACTGACAGCGGGCACTACAATGATCGTGAAGAATTATGTGTTTTTTAACGATGGGAATGAAAGATAAGGTAAAGTTAGTTAACAAAACTTCTACGAAGACATAGTCAAAGACCTATCGATCACAGTGTCTTAATGAATCTAAGAGTTTCGTGTATCGGTCCTACAGATCTGATGTAGCAGCCTCACATCGGGCCTCCGTGCTTAGACATATCTTCAGAGATATCACTTGAAGGTGGTCATCTAATTTAATTAAAATCCTTTTCCGCGTCGAGGCAGCTTCCTCCCCCGCTCAGCTCCTCGCCCCTCAGTCGTCCGCGCCTTCGGTATTTTAATTAAACGGGCGGCGTGCCCCAACAACATAACCCTACCGCTCCCGCGCACGCACACATGCGCCCGCGCACACACGCGCAGCGTACGGCCGAGAACCTGCGCGGGCGCAGCGCACTACACGCACACGCCCACACCGACACGTGGCTAGACGTACACGTGTTCGTGCGTGTGTTACTATCAACATTTGTTGTAAAAAGTTAATTAGATTTTGAGAAGGATAGATTTATTACTATCTTGTTGATGTCGTTTTTGCCTTTTCTTTGGATATTCTAATTCTAATGAGATCGATTGAAAAATTGCTTTGAAAGTCAAATAACAAATAGTAAATACATAATATGTTTATGTATTTATAAAACAATGATTTTTGCGTTTCAGTTATCTGCATATATTTCCACTTAAATTTATTGTTGGTTTTATATAGAGATATTGTCAAGTAAATCTATCACCAATATTTGGACGTTCTCGTAAATTTGAAACATATTTGATGTCGTGCGATGAGATGTTCGCACTGAGCTAAAGCTGACGAGCGGAAAATGAACATCACACGCGCCACCCCACGCCCGCCGCCACCGCGCCGCTCGCGCTACAGACACCGCAAGACGCAAGCCTACTGAGAACCTGTACCTTTACATGTAAGCAATATGGTTTCAGTTTCTCAGGATTTGTTTATACTAACCAATATGAGGCAACACGCGGGTAAAACAAGCAAATCTTTATAAGACTTTGGTACTATCAAAAATATTGCGAATATTATATTTCCCAAGTACTATATAAAAATACTCAAAATGTTACATATTTATTTTTGCAACCATGAGAATTAAAATTAAAACATTCAATTGAATGAGCGTTTATATTGAGCAGTAATGTTTGTGAGACGTCAACAACCACAAGTGAAGACGTTGTGACGCCAAGCAGCCGGGGCTGTGTTACCGCGACATAACATGTGTGTTATATAGTAAAGGGGATAATACGCGATCTGCGCCTGCGTCAACTTCGCACAAAGCGCCGCGTAACTCGATACCGATATCCACTCGCTCCAATGAATTATTAATTTGCGTAAAGTGTTTCATTTAACATTACCAGCGAGGGACACAGTTAAATAGCTGTACCTGTTTTTAGTTCGACATTAACTTCTCTAAAATGCCCAACAAAGCGAAGCGGTGATTGCAAGCGACAATTTGTGAGGTGTCTAATTAGGCCGTGCCTGTCGCAGCGCGGGCGCGACCGTTCGTTGCGTATAAAAATTATCGCACTTATTGCGCCGTCTGGTCCGATAACGATCCGATCCAAGTCTTTATCGGCTCCAAATAAGTACCTCGGCTGTGTATTTATTTAAATTCCTTCAAATTTAAAATCGTCCCTACATTGCACAGGTTTCAAATTTCAACATCAGTAATTAAGAGCTATTTACATATTGCGATAGGCAGTCGCAATTAGCGGGCTCGTCCACATGAGGCCCGGCGACGGCTGCGGCCGATTTCCGTCCATTTAGCTGTCACAGTCCCCAGCAGCGACAAGTCGCATATGATGCACGCAGCACGATGCTTATCGCGCCGCGCTGTCGCAACGTGTGGCGGCGCAGCGCGGGGGCAGCGGCCCGGGCACCTGGGGCACACCGCGCAGAGCCCCGGCCCCGGGAACACCGGACACCACACACCGAAACCGGCAGATGCGTCCTCTTTATTGAGCTACAGATGGAAATGCCGAAGTTCCTCACTTCAAGTGATACCTTAGCGGCATCAATGCAAGGCTCAAGGAAATACGAAAAGGCAACGACTTTTATCGTTGGTTATGCACTAATTGATACATTTTAATTAGAAACAAATGTCAATTGGTTAAGCCATTAAATATCTGCCTACAGTATCTGTTGCATTACTTGCGCCAGCAAGAAATAACAATTCATCGTTAAATTGATGATAAAGTAATCGGAACTGTGAACCAGTACAAGCGATCGGTTTCACATTATTAACATACTAATCGTTGGAATTATAATTCAATTTGCCGGTGCGCGGTAACTGCGGGGACAATGCGCGGCGGCCGGCAGGTCGGCTGATTGCGGCACAATGCCTCTCGTTACGGACAGACGGAGAGCCGGCCTCTCATTCGGTACCGCCTCACGGGTCCCTGCTGGCGTGAGAAGGGAATTGAGGAGCTTCAATCGATCATGCAACGCGTTTGAGAATTTGGTCAACAAGTAACAACATACTCGTACATACTATTTTTGAACCCGGAGGTCATCCAAGCTTATGGTTAGAAATGAAATAACTTTCTAGGCAAAAATGAAATGGTTTTTGCTGCTTATATTATAACGTACGTTATTCAACTATATCGTTCATTATTATAAACTTGTTGGAGCTCAATACATTTTAGTACAAGGAAACGTTTCTCTCGACTACTGAAAAAGCTAACGAGATTGAATTGCGCGCTTGTATATAAGTTGCTCAGTAGAATGCCCAATCATGACGGACCTGATGTTATAATCGCGCTCGTATTCCGTAAGCTTCTATCAATTATAATTCTTTGTTATTACAAATGCTTCTTTAATCGCAGCCAATTAAGTAATTAGATGCACAAGGAAACCGACTCGGTAATCAATCGCGTGGTATATGCGCGACGCCGCGGGCCGCAATCAACTCTATTGTGTTCCGGCCCAAGCCCCGCGCCCCCGCGCCCTCACGCCCCGCGCCCTGCGCCCCGGAGCTCCCGGCGGACGGTGGCCATACCAACACGCACTATTAACTCGCATCATATAATCATCGAGAAATTATATAAAGATCGTAATTTGATCATCGGTTGTTATTTAACTGTCAGTAACTAAAGTTTTCAAAAGTGTATGCCAGGGTTTTTATATATTCTATTGTAAATCATTTAAATTAGCGTTGACTTTGAATATTATTTAGTTTAAATATATACCTATGCAAATACAGTAACATTATGTTTTAGTTCAGAATTATAATAATTATGTCCACAGCAAAATATCAAATGAATGATACCATAAAATGAACAAGATAACAAGTTGTTACACTTGTATGTAGCGCTAGGAAATGTCGTAGTCACCGAAACCACAACAAAAGGTAACAAAATCTTCTATACACCGAAAATATTCTCCAAATTATCCTGTTTAAGTTGTGTTATCTATATATATAAAATTCTCGTGTCACAGTTTTCGTTGCCATACTCCTCCGAAACGGCTTGACCGATTCCTCTGAAATTTGGTAAGCATATTGGGTAGGTCTGAGAATCGGCCAACATCTATTTTTTATCCCGATATTCCTACGGGATACGGACTTACGCGGGTGAAACCGCGGGGCGCAGCTAGTATCTTAATAAATATAAATTAGGTGGCACGACGTTTGTCCGCGCTGAACTACTCAACCGATTTTAACCAAATTTGCATACCGTGTGCAGTTTGATCCAACTCAAAAAATAGGAGAGTTCATATAATTTCAATTACTATAAATGACTACCCGGGCAGAGCCGGGGCGTGCAGCTAGTTATAACATATAATCTTATGATTTAGATCGCGTATATTCAGCACAAATCACAGATTATTACAAACATAATTTATGAATATTATTTTATTCCATCGGCTCGATCTCGAACACTCCATTTCTTTGATTGACTTATTTGAAAAGTGATATTTATAAATATCAAAACCAGTTTAGTATTTATGCAAATATTTTTTCGAATTCACATAAAGTACGAACGCATTCTCGATGTGAGGCTCCAAAGAGCCACGGAGCCGCTAATCTGTGATGGACTGGAATTAATTTGATTTTTTGTTTGTCTAATCGAATGTATCGCGACGTTCGTTGAATGTTAAAGCTGGCTTAATGGATGGAACTAATTCGGATTCACGTTTGTTGATCTGCGCGCCGTCGTCGTGTCGCGGGCGACCTGCCTTCTGATTCATATACGTACATTCTCATAAAGTTACATTACATTTATTTTGACAAAATTTCAAATCGTATTGTGATCTTTATCTGTTCTAGCAGGTTTTGATTATTTACTAGCCTTCATTGATATTACATAGTGAAAAATTTCAATGTGCAGTGCATTCATGGTTTGATATTAAAACACAAAGAGGCGGCCTCGTACTGTTTGCAACAAAACAGCGTTTAGTATGCGGCGCAGGACAAGTAATAACTGTATAATCTTTTGAATGCGCTAAACGATCTCGGGCCGGGATGTTAAAGTGAATCGTGAGTGTACGATGTAGATGAGATGAGGATCGATGGTCGACCGCCTTCTGGTGGGCCGAGTGTGGGGCGGGCGCGGCGCGGGCGCGGGGCGCGGGCCGGGGCGCCGCCGGCGCAGTGCCTCTCTGGGCCCCGCGGCGAGCACACGTCTCGCACCCTCGACACGATACGTCACCCCACGCGACAGTTAGCGCGGCGCGCGAGTGGGCTCCGAGCCAGTGCTGGTGCAGACAGTGCAGTGCAGTGTGGTTGCTGGCGACCAGGCGCGGCATGCGGGCGCGCACCCGGCGCCGGCGCCCTGCGCCTCGCTGACCTCATGCGCCCGCGCACCTCGCGGCACGCGCCGCTGCTGCTCGCCCTCGCCCTCGCCTGCTTGCTGCAAGTATGTGCCTCCCAACCTGCGCTAACACCGTACACTCGATGGTGAAGTTACCTTTACAGTGCGATCCACCGGACAAAATATCGTTTTTAATTACTTATAGAGCGGCTTGTAGCCAAAAATTTGTCTTATACATTCCCGATCATGTCTCATAAAATAAAGATGTCAACAAAGACGTTCTTGGTTTAGCTAACATACGAATGGATAAGAGTCAGTAAGAGTTATCCACTTGAACTAAGCACGTAGACACGAAACTCAGGTTCCTAAAAGCATTAAAAACCGATAAGTATAGAAAAAAACGTTCATAAGTTTAAAAAATATTTAATTAAAGTGATCTGATAAAATTAAGTATGTAATGTGCCTTAATTGCAATCCTTAAAAAAGTGATGTTACATAATGTTCAAACAAAAATGCAAATTGTATTTGAAGAGGCAATATGGCTATGGAACATAATAGGGAGATAGTGGCCGAGAGTCGCGTGTGAGCGGCGCGGGCGCATTCATTGACCGTTTAATGTTCTTAATTAACGTGGAACTGACGGCCAGACTCGTGTCCTAACGACACATTATCTTGCATCTACCAGATCCCATACGCCTTAATACTTCCCAAGTGGGCTTAACTAATGTAGTTGGTCTGTGAAATCATTAAACAGACGAGAGCTTCCTTTCTCGCGGTAATCGCACTTTCACACTAACTGCATAAGTATTCCATCTGTGAAGGCTCCGAATGCAAGATGAGCGCGGCGGCACCTGTCCCCCAGTCCCCTTCATCAATCTTCCCATAACCTTCGGCGTTTGTTTCCAAATGTTCTCCAAACACGACCGCTCTCTGTCTACGGTGTCAAATTAAGTCAGAATTTATGATTATTGAATTTGAAGTCGAATCCTAGAATTGTTAAATTATTATTAATTTATTGTCAAATTGAGTTTTAAATTGCACGCCGAGAACCCGTTTCATTAATAATTTATGAGAAACATCGGAATCGACTGTAGACGAACTGCCCAGTCGTTGACCTGCGGACTCACGAGTGCTCAATCACAGAAGAGATCTTCCGATTCGACTGCCATCATACAAAATGTATGCAACACGCACATTTATTGAAGATGCGGGAAAACTGCTATAAATCGAGAGCAAGTTTTAAATCAAAATGTTAAAGTCCAATTTTGGATACTATGCTGAATAATAAAACTTATAATAATAATAATATAATAATAAATTCTTTATTTCGGGGTAACAAGGACCCAATATCACATTTTATAACAATTTTACAAAAAGAAATTCACAAAAACCTAATTACAAAAGTTAAAATTCAAATAAAATAAATAACTTATAAAGTTATGATTTACATCGAAGTTGAGGCATCTAGGTAACAAATTCTGTTATAAGTAGATATGATTTCTAATGCACCGCAGTATATCTCTTGTAGTTTCAGTGAGAATGATACATGTCAGCCATATAAAATCCATATTTGATAGACATATTATATTTTTATTAGATTCCAATTCAAACGACTGTTTGCGAATATTAAATATACTATCGATATTTTCAATAACATATATAAAAATACAATACATTAAAATGTGTGAGAGGTATTAATAAAATTCCTTTTTGATTGAAAGGCCCCCACAAGTGCGATTTGGTGAGGAATTCCGGAAGAACGCTAATATTCATCGCAGTTCTTGTACTACTCTCATGTTCGACTACTGGGTCACTATTGACCGAATCCATCGACCTATTTTGGCCATCGAACCTTGAAGAGACATAATTCAATTGAAATTAATTATAGTTTAAATAACCTAAAAAACACGCTTTTATTGCAAATTGAACTAAAAACTAGAAAATAATTTTTGATGGCAAAGCGTTTATTATAACTGTAGTTGCAGATGAAACAATCGATCATAATGAATCACCTCAAAACAAAATTGTAATAAAAAAATGATTCAATTCAGAGTAAAAAGCGTGGGGTGCTAAATATTTTAAAATATTACAATCATCATTGGTAACTATCTAGGATAGTTATGAACTACAGTAAAATGCATCGGTCCTTGATACCTATGCAAAGTTTCAAATTATTCAGACTTCTGGAAAAATTGTGTTCAAAGATTCCATTACATACATACATAGAAACAGGCGAAGCTAATAAAAGTGTGATAAAAATACCATAGATCATAAAGCTTTTATCATTTGTGTATACTGGTCATTCGTGCAAAGGCAATTAATTGATAATAAACCATATACCTGTCTATAGTCGTATATTCATATAAACGACAACACCATACTACGATACATAATATTATGACAATACCATATTACGATCTTAGCAAATTTTTGGGCTCGCGGTGTCATGCTCATTATTTATTATTAAGAAATTGAATGAATCTTGGGCCTCGGGGGAAACAAATAATCTACATATGTTATAAAGAGGAATTATTTATATATAATTATGTTCGTAATGTTTTCAGATAAAAACGAGCTGCTGGATCGATTTCAAAAATTATTTCACCATTAGAAAGTTGCAACTTCACTGAGTGACAGACGGTATAAGCCGGGGGAACTGCTAGAAGTCAAATAATATTTTACCAATATTTTCATTGCTAATAACAAAGTCTACGAAGAGTAAAAGTGATTCGCTAAGTTAAAAGCAACAGGAACATATACATATAAGCCCCTAATAGAGGGCTCTTTCAATAAATAAAATGTATAAACTGTCAACACACCAACACCACAACAGAACCTGACTATAGTTTGAAAGCTAGATGCTACTCAAAAGGAAAATATTAAATGATCTAAATGTAACTAATCAGTTTAAAATAAATTCCCAGAGTAATTGAGCTGAGTATAGTAGATAATGGAGAGAGTGATCCCTGTATGGTCACAGAATGCCGCGGTAATTGCGCGAGCCCCGCGCAGAATGAGCATTAAAAAGGCAAATGTAACGTGGTCTTCCGCCGCAGCCGAAGGTCTGACGGCGCGGGCGGCATTGCTGCGCGCGAACTTGGCGCTCGTATCCGCTCCCAGGCCCGAGCCATCGCAGAATGTGCTCTTACATTGTTGGGATACTAGTAGATGACGGCTATTTCCATTTATATATTCTTATCGAGATTGCTAGTGCTGCTTCAAGGAAAGCAGGTGAAGGCCGGAATCAAACTTTCCACCACATTTAAATTAATGAACCCCGACTTTTACTTATTTAAGTTGCTTTTAAATTGCGTACGTGAATGCTCAGCGATTTTTTTAATCTACTAGATTTCTGTATTTATGAGATTTCATTTAACATTTTGTTTTACTCTCAATACTTGTTAATTATTATCATGGTCACAACGAGTAAGCCACATCCTAAAGCACTTAATTTTTTATCTATACATAATATATAATTAAACAGTAACCAAACCATTTCTGTAAATTAAATATATTTTAAAATATTAACTGCTATGCAATATGCAGTTTTGTAGACCCCAAAACAATTGTTAGTAAATTTTTTTTTGCTTATGTGTACGTGCGTCATTGTAATAAAAATTCCTGGCAGATTTTGACAAAATATTATACGGTAATAATTTAATATTCGGTTAAACTTATAGACTACATTTAGGTTCAAAAACGAAAGTAAAACACAAATATGAAGACGTAAAAATATATATACCCCTTTATAAATATACCCCTTCTTCGAAAATCCACTAAATAACAACATTTTGCAGTGGTGTTTTGAAATGAAATAATCTAGAGCCCTTTTTCAAGTCTTACGAAATGTTATACCATTAGATAATTTATATGTTTACTAACTTGATATCTTTTAACACAACCAATTATTTTTCGTTTAGCTACTAGGCACTTGAAAATTTCAAGATTAATATGTCAGCACGTAGTTCTGTTGTTGTTTTTATCTGTAGTCTCGGCTAATTGGTCCGAAGTGGCCATGTGCGGCTGCGACAGTGGCATTGCCGGCCCCCAACACAACTCTGTTACAATACTGAGTATACGAGTACCACACACCCAATACACGAAACACCGCTGAACTAATATTTCAATAAATAAATAAATAAGTACAATTAAAACGACACCAAAATCTAAATCAGATTATATTATAGCTTAAATGCATTTAGCATCCAAGTACCCAGAAGGTATAATTTATAAACGATTGACACGTTTCACCTATTCGCTGGTTATGAGAAAAACCTCTGCACCAAAAAAGTCATATATTTGAGTCGTTTACCTTTAAATATTATAGCGTCCATTACCTAATTAATGTGATGTAACGCGATCAATAAAGTTATGTATTCTGGAGCCGTACAAGGCGCTGCAAGTGTGTCGGCCGCGGCGCTCGCCCCTGCTCCATAAGGCGAGCCGACATTTCGATCGGCACATTATTTTTAATGTCTGTCAACACTATATAATAAATCGATACTAAGGATCGCGCTACATCAGTCATTCGTTGATTTATCAATATTTTTAATATGTCTTTATGAATTGTATTTTACTATTGCTTATGATTAGAGCCTTTGTGTGTATGTTATATGGCATTTGGTTTCTGTTATGCCGCGCTAAAATGGATAACGACATATAACAAAAGAGAGGCAAACACATTCACATTTATATTATTACAGTAAAGTAACAAGATAAATTCGAAATGTAACTTGGATCGGAATACCTTAAAGTGCAATTTCACGTAAATAATAACAACACTATTAATAATTGCCAAACTGTGTCAATGAATAAGCTTTAAAATATTATAATACCAATTTCACCTATATAAGGTTCTACACATATGTTATATATAAAAAAAATTAACACAATCTTAAGATTGGTTTAACAATAACGCTTGGGTCAACCGAAACCGTTAGTAGTTTAGGTGTCACAATATACTTAGTTTAAAAAAAAAACTAAACCGCCATCAAATTGTGTGAGAGTACAAACCACAGGGAAAGGACCAGCTTTGATAGCTGGTATTAAAAAAGAAACATCAAAATTGTTTCACCCAGTTCTGACAAACACAAAATACATATACCTAAATAACAAACAAAAAACTTACAAAGAAATTGAGAACATCATCCATTTTTAAAGTCTGTTAAAACATTGAAAAAAGTACAAGCAAATTGCAAAATATTCGTAACCCAATTACTTCACTAGTTCATGAACACTTAGTTTTTTAATATTTAAAGTTGCGCCTGCGACTTTGTGCGTTCGTGAGGAGTGTGCAGCGAGCCTAACGCTTTGGCTCGCGATAATGTGCGTGGGAAAATCTGCGCCGCGAGCGCAGGGCGGCGCGGGGGCGGCGCGGGGGGGCGCGCGGGGGCGGGTCGCACTTTGAACTTGACAGCTGTCAACTTGACCGATACACGCACTCGCCCCGACCGACTGCACGCTGTCCTGTCGATCCATTGTTATCTACACTCGTACACTCTGGCAGGACACAGAAGGTTGATCACCTACTTGTCCGGTAAAAAAAATCTATCAGTGAAACAGATGTTTATCATCTGCCCCATACCCCACTAGGGGACACGGGACTTCACTTATCATAATCTAATTAAAACTTCTACTGGAGATTTTAACCGATCGAATAGTTTTTCGGAGCAATAAAGGGAACAGACTATACAAAAAGTAATTTATTCTGTATTAAAATCATATGAGCGCAATCGATACAAAAACATGTCCTTACAAATTAAATTGCAAATTATGTGTATAAGTGGGTTTCTAATTTACAAATATGCCAAAGCGTTTCACGTATGTGCTGGTATCAGTGCTGGTATTATATACACGCAGGTATGCAATAAGCATGTGCATTAATATCGAGCGGGGACATGCGGTCGCGCGGTATGCGCGGACATTCATAAATAACTGACCGAGGTCACACTCGAGACTGACGCTGCTTGTTTATTGATACGCTTCATGTATGTCGACTCAGACTCAGAAACTCCAAATGACTAAAAGTTTTAGTTTTATAATCTCTTAACTCACAAAAAGAATTGAACACCGAGACAGAGCAACGCGAAGACCAATGAAGCTAAATGTGGATACGTTCCTTTTGTTCAGCGTAATTTTTTGCAACACTGAATTTATCAGAGATATGACAAAATGTGAAGGCCAATATGCTTTAAATTCAAATGACGTAAAGTTACATTTGAGCTTTACAAAAAAATGTTATGCTACTTTATTAGGATTTTTCACCGACTAGACTTAGTATATCTATTATATATATCAAGGGTAATTTTAAGAAAAAAAAAAAGTAAACAGTAACAGAAAAATGATTTTGAATGAAGATCCCAAGTCGTCAGGTTTGAGTGAGGAGCTTACGGATAGGAAATCGTTACAACGTCATCAAATATCAATAATTCAAACCAAGTTTTTCTCGCTATTGAGAAAAAAAAACCCTAATTGATAAATGATTTTGCAATTATTAGCTTTTTTTTAATTTCATTTATCAGTAATTAACATGCCAATGCCATAACATACATAGCAATGAAAATTATATTATACCCTAAAAAAACAAAAATAAATAATGAAGGAGCTGACCAAAAGGACACTAAAAATCACACACACAAAACTGTCATATTTCGCAGATTTTTTAATGGTGATTTTGAAACGTTTTGTACTAGGTTTTGCAACGAGTTGTTTTCATTCACAACCTACCGGACAGCTATCTTTTGTGGCAGCAATAAACGAATCAGTAGCATAACATGCTTGTTAATATCGTCCATGTCCCCACCGTTAATTCACAAGGAGTTGGTTTATGTTTTTCTGCAGTAAAAACACGACATCAGCAAGCATAGATAGATAATTCGTGTCCTAAAATGTTTTGTAAACAATCGAAATGCACTGCGTATTATGTTATCTGTGGCACAGCGTATTTGCGCACTATCGTGCACGTAAATCCTTTCGACTAACGCTTCGCTGAACGCTGACAAGGAATATAATAGGAACACGTGTCCCGCTAGAAGGCGAGGCGTGCCACAGCCGTGGCGGTGGCGTGGGCGTGTGAAAGGGCAGCGGCTGGGCGGGGCCTCCGCTCCCCCGCCTCGCCGCCCTGCGCTTCAGTTTCACTCAACTTTCTATACTGAAATGGATGTTACGATCTGTTGTTCTTTTGTATTTGGTATATTTCTGTATCTTTCGTCTTTTTTCAAAATGTAAAGCATCATCATTACTGACGGTTTTAAATTCTTTAAATTGATTTTCACTTTACAACGACAACTAAGCTTTCAAAAGATATTAAAATAGTATTATATATCTTCGCACAATATTTTTCACACTACTTTCTAAGTACCTAGCAATAAAATCTATCTATACCTACAATTAGTAAGGCACTCTCAAAACAAAGAATGTAATAAAATAACATATAAATAAAGAATAAAAATATAGACTTATAACAAAAAATCACCAAGTAATCATTTTATCAACACAAAGAGCCTCCATAGGTTTTAGTATAAATACAGTTTAGCGAGAAGCGAAGCGAAGAGCGTGTTAGGTTGACTGTGTGTGTGTGACCAACGTAGAGTATCGACTTAAGGGCATTTCCCACTAGCATTGGTTGATTCTAGTCTAAACAAAGGCATTAGGAATAAACTAAGTTCAACTAGAAAAAACGGAAACGGAACATAGAGTCAAATTTTGGTCAAGGCCTCGGATCTCTAGAAATAAAGCGTCAAATACCTCGATTCCACATGTGCTGGGAAATTTTTTTTAGAAATCCTCTCGGTCATATTTTACTTATTAAAATGTTGGTCGTTGATAATTTAATATTTGAAGGTTTAGTTAAATAATGAGAGCAATATCAATCGTAGCGCGCGGCGGGGGCGGGCGTGTTCGAGCTGCAGATCCTCGAGTTCTCCAACTATCGGCTGCAGCTGGCGTCGGGCAACTGCTGCGGCGGCGGCGGCGCGCCAGCGGCGGGGGCGGGCGGCGTGTGCGCGCGCGCCTGCCGCACGCGCTTCGCGCTGTGCCTCAAGGAGTACCAGTCGGCGGCAGCGCCGGGCGCGTGCTCGTTCGGCCGCGCCGCCTCGCCCGTGCTGGGCACCGACTCCTTCAGGCTGTCCGACCCGCTCTACACACTGGCGCTGCCCTTCTCTTTCCGCTGGACCGTAAGTGTCCTCACCCTTCTGCTGTTCCGATGTTCCAAAAATTCTTAAATATCCTAAACGTGTCATAGTATAGAAAACTACAATCCTTTGAAATAAGCTAAAGTATCAATAATAATTAAAACGCTGTGATTAAAAACAAACAAATCTAATCTAAAATATTAAATGATAATAAGAATAACACACACTTACTTTTTTCAGCGCTCTTTCACTCTGATCCTGCAAGCCTACGACGACTACAACTACACTGACCCCGGTATGTAACGATCTTTATATTCTTAAGTGAACCAAGTAGTATACTCGTACTTGTTATATTCTAATTTTCCAATACATCTTAGTTCCATCTATTTGTGTTTCATTTTTATCATACTAACGGAACTCTGTCACTTCTGCGATTTATTAATAAAGCTGAATCCGCAATCAATGGCAGTTTCCGCAGAACTATTACTGATAAGATCACTAACGTACGCCCGGTGGGGGTTGCAGAGGAGACGGGGCTGATCGAGGAGGCGTGGTGGTCGGGCATCGTGGAGCCGGGCGCGGAGTGGCACGCGCTGCGGCACGCGGGCGCCGCCGCCGCGCTCGCCTACCGCGTGCGCGTGCTGTGCCAGCCCAACTACTACAACACCACCTGCACCACCTTCTGCCGCGCGCGCGACGACAAGTTCGGCCACTACGCGTGCTCGCCCGCGGGCGACAAGCGCTGCCTGCCCGGCTGGCAGGGCGACAACTGCGAGAAACGTGAGTCTTTGCGCCGCTCCAGAATGTACATAACACTGTAATGTACATAAAAATAAATTTTTGTCATCTCGTACAATTCAATCATTAAAACAGTAATATATGATAATTTCGATTATTTGTTTTTCAGCGGTGTGTAAGGACGGTTGCCATCCACAACATGGGCGCTGCGACAAACCTGGAGAATGCCTGTAAGTAATTCATTTGTCTTGCGGATTAGCCGAGTGTGTGTACTTGGAAGCTCACTACCGTGTTGTGCGCAGGTGCCGGCCGGGCTGGCGGGGCGAGCTGTGCGCGCAGTGCCAGCCCTACCCGGGCTGCAAGCACGGCTACTGCAACGGCTCCTCGTGGGACTGCACCTGCGACACCAACTGGGGCGGCATCCTCTGCGACCAAGGTACTCCAACACCATTTGCTCTTGATAAAAGGATTTAAAACATATGTTTATTGAATGCTTAGTCGATTTTATTTGGCATGCTTGATATTGAACTGTGCAATGGATGTGTGTGAGAGGTGTCCAACGAATGTATAGGATGCAATCGAAATACTTTTTTTAATACGACGGTCCAGTAATTCCTGTTTTCTCATTGTAATGATATTCAAACTAGATAAAATATCCAAGCCCTAGAGGGACACCCTAACCAAAATAAATAAATAGGTAAAATTTGGTTCTAGCACCATGAGTTCGTTTTGTGGCGACAGTTCTAACATAAAATAATAACAATGTATATTTTCAGACTTGAACTACTGCGGGACCCACGAGCCGTGCCAGAACGGCGGCACGTGCGAGAACACGGCGCCGGACCAGTACCTGTGCACGTGCGCGGAGGGCTTCTCGGGCGCGGACTGCGAGCGCGTGGACAACCCGTGCGCGCCGCAGCCCTGCGCGCACGGCGCCTGCTCGCTCGCCGCCGCGCCCGCCGGCTTCAGCTGCGCGTGCGAGCGCGGCTGGGGCGGCCCGCTGTGCGACGTCGACGTGGACGACTGCGCCTCGGCGCCCTGCCGCAACGGCGCGCTCTGCCGCGACCGCCTCGACGCCTTCCACTGCGACTGCGCGCCCGGCTGGAAGGGGCCCACCTGCACTGAAGGTATACTCTATGTATATGCCGCACTCGACTACTTCATTACCCTATATTATATTATGGCATAGCCTCTTTTTTAAACCGCGTTGTGCCATGAGTAGCCTGAATGATATTGAGTGAGATTAAATAAATTGATGGGAGAATCCGTAGGTTGTTTATACACAAAATAGGGAAACCTATAACCATCTGACAAGAAAGTGTTCGTCATATTTTCAACATTTTTTCAGTCAAAATTCTTTTTGACATTTGAATCGCTCTACACTCTACCATTCTATTGTACTATATTGGCATAAAAACGCACCCAACCTATGTGAAATGCCAACAATATATTAGGTAGTTGACATTATATGACAGTCGCAGACGAGTATACATAAGCTATAGAGCGCGGCTGTCACGTCCTTCCGTTGTGCCTCTCGTAAGCAGATTTGTTGTACCTAGATACTTTTTTGTGATAAAGGCCTTGATAGTGACTTTCCATGACTTAATATATTTACATACAGATTTAATATCGGTTATTAATAATTATTTTTATGTCATAGCGGGCAACTGAGCTAGTGGCTCGCTTGATGGTAAGCGATCACCACCGCCCATGAACATCCGCACAGGTAGCGCCTCTTTTATGGGGTAAGGGAAAAGGAAAAGATTAACGACTGGAAAGAAGGAATGGAGGAAAAGGAAACGTTCATCCGGATCGCAGCTTGCTTATGTATACTCTAAAGTTGGTATTTTATAGATTTGGCTAGGCAAGATTTCCAACTCCTTAACTGGAATTTCGCCCAGGAAATGATGTCAGTATTTTGGGTTTAGCATGCGTGTTACATCTTATATCCCGTGGATATGACAGCGTGAATATGACGTGGTAACGTTATTGGTATATTGGTTATCAGACGTGGATGAATGCACCGAGATCACGGGAGGGCCGGAAGGTTCGCTGGGCCCGTGCGTGAACGCGGCGGCGTGCAACAACACCGGCGGCGGCTACGCGTGCGCCTGCCTGGCGGGCTGGACCGGCCGCGACTGCGACCAAAACGTGGACGACTGCACGGGCCAGTGCCTCAACGGCGCCACGTGCATCGACCTCGTCGACGACTTCCACTGCGCGTGCGCGGCGGGCTACGCGGGCCGCACGTGCGCGCGCGACGTGGACGACTGCGCCTCCCGCCCGTGCCGCCACGGCGGCGAGTGCGTCGACTTGCTGGACGCTTACCGCTGCATCTGCCCCGTCGGCTTCTCCGGCACTGACTGCGAGGTTCGTTGTGATGTTCCTCTTTTGAGAATTCAACTCGCTTGTCTCGATCTCATTTTCTTCTAAACCTTTTTATTAACCTGTTTAACATTTTATTAAACTTTCTCAGGCGCCACTAACCAACTAAACGATCTCTGCTTCTAGCTTACCTCCTGTTACGGACGATACTGCTCGGTGAGTTGGTATACATTAACATTGATTTGACGTGAGTTAGTATAACTTGGTGAACATTACCGTCTTAATGTCAAAGCCACTAAAGTATATGATCTGGCACAGGACGACCGCGACCACTGCGCGGGGGCGCCGTGCGCGAACGGCGCGCCGTGCTACACCGCGCAGAGCGACTACTACTGCCACTGCGCGCCGGGCTGGGCCGGCAAGAACTGCACGCAGCGAGCCGCAAGAGAACGTATGCCCCTATTTGATTTCATTTTATAATTTGCTGCACCGCCAGTGGGTTGGACTACGCGGTTTCAGCCGCGTAGGCTTCGTTCCCGTTGCCGTACGGTTTCCACCGATTAAAACTAGCCTCCTCAACTCAACGTCCCTTCTCAACTTAAGAGTTAAGTTTTTATCTCTGTACTAAATTTTATCCAAATCAATTCAGTGGTTTAGGCGTGAGGAAGAGACAGACAGAGTCACTTTCGAATTTCTAATTATAGAGAGTGTCTAATACAATTAACAGGACATAACATAGAATATTCATCTTACAGAAATAGATGAATGTGTGCCAAATCCTTGCCATAACAACGGAACCTGCACGAGCGGCGCCGCGGGCTACACCTGCGCCTGCCGCGACGGTTGGACCGGTGAGTGACTGCAATGCTGTAACTGCAAACATTACATACGATAAATATCGAACTGATACTATCCTAAATTCTACTTATGCTTGCAGGTGAGACGTGTTCTGTGCTGGACGAGCCGCACTGCGAGGTGCCGTGCGCCAACGGCGGTACGTGCGCGCGAGCTTCCCCGCCTCCCGCGCCGCCCGCACCCCTCGCACCCCACGCACCATCCGCGCCCGCGCGCTGCGTGTGCGCGCCCGGCTGGGCCGGCGCCGCCTGCGACGTGCCCATCGCCCCACCGGTATGACACATCACATATTCTACTATTATTGTATTCTACGAAGACTAATTTTAATTTGTAATCCACCCAAAAAATTACGTTTGACATCGATTTGCGGAAACACGTTCATTGCGCTTTCTGCAATGAAGTTATAACCGAATTAGGTGTCTTTTCGGTGATAATTCAAAAAAAATTCAAAAAATTGCCTATGCATAAAGTACTGTTTTTGGTACGTTTATAATATGTATATGAGTATAACGTATGTGGGAGTCGAACACGTTTCGACACGAATTGGGCCAGCTTGCACCGGGGAAGTACCAAACACCCACAGAAAACCAGCGTGAAATAGTAGCATGTTACTGTTCTTCGTTCGGTGAGTGGGGGAGCCGGAGCTCCATGTCCTTTTCCTTAACCTTCCCAGTGCTTTCCTTTATTCCTCTCATCAATCCTTTCCTAATCCTTTCCCAATTAAAGTCGGCAATCTATTTTTAGAGGCGAAAGGTCTGCAATTGACCTTAGGCCTCTCCAAATGTTCATGGGCGGTGGTAGCGCTTCAACAACAACAACAAGCAACATCAGGCGACCCACCAGCTCCATTGCCTACTATGACATAAAAAAAAGGAAGTGGAAGTAAAAATATTAAGACAAAAAGGAAAACTAAATGTTTTTAAGTTAGTGTTAGTTAGGTTGAGTGGTCTTGGTACATGTGGGCTAATATTGCTTAATAATAATTGACATACCTATAATGGCATCATATTGGGCAGGTGGTTCCCGTAGCAGCGGTGACGGCAGCGGCGCCAGGCAGCTGCTCCTGCCTCCACGGCGGCACGTGCGTGTCGGTGGGCGGCGCGTGGGCGTGCGCCTGCCGCGCGGGCTGGGGCGGCGCGCACTGCGAGCGCGCCGCAGACGGCTGCGCGTCCAGCCCGTGCCGCCACGGCCGCTGCGTGGGCGGCGCGGGCTGGTGGGCTTGCGAGTGCGCGCCGGGCTGGGCCGGGCCCGATTGCGCGGCGCCGGCCTGCGACCCGCCTTGTCCCGCACCGGCCGTCTGCTCCGCTGCCGCGCCCGCTGCGCGTTGCGTATGCCCGCCGCCGCCCGCTAGACTTGCGAGGCGCTGTCTCGAGTGTGAGTTATACATCGTTCTTATTTTATTACTTAATAACATTATCTTCAATTTAAAAATCTCGTGTGGATGAAGACTACATACACCTTGTGACAGATTTTCATTTCAATGTCATTTTACGATTACATAGGTCATTAACATACTAGGTTTCTTGCTATTTTGAATGTATATAGTTTCTTTCGTTGTTATTCTTCGTTTTTACATATTACTCTGAACAATGATCTCCCTTTTCAATCAGTATATTGAATGTTGCAGTAATAGCCGGCTTAGGTGAAGAGAGTGGTGACATCGCCGGTGCATCAGACAGCGGTCTCGAGGGCTTTGAGAGCAATGTGGAAGCAGCGGCGGTGGCGGGCACGAGCGGGGCGTGCATCGACAACGGCACGTGGTGGTGGGGCTGCAACGCGTGTCGGTGCGTGGCCGGCGCGCCCGTGTGCACGCGCCTGTGGTGCGGCCTGGCGGACTGCCTAGCGCCCGCCGCTTTGCCGTGCCACGCGGATGAGGTGAGCACGGAGTGTGCATTACATAATAATACAACGAAATAGTACTGACAGAACGACATATTAAACTATTTTTCATGACTTTTGTGGAATATTATTGATTTATTTGCTGTTTAATTTGTTATGGTCTTCAGCTTAGTGGAGAGCTTCGTCCATAGCGTCCAGCTGGACATCCCCAGCTGTTGGGTCACCTGATCTGCCCATCTTCTCGGACTGCGGTCTCTCGGTCTCTTGCCTTCTACTTTTCCAGTAACAGTCTAAACTATAATAACTCTCTAGACTATCGAAATTGCTGCGCGCAATATGGCACTAAGTACTGAAGTACGCGCTTTAGGCATTCAGTGGAGAGACGAGGTTGGTTGAGCATACCTAGCTCACTCAGAATAGATGCGTTGGTTCTCCGCGCTGTCCATGGGATTTTCAGCATTTTGCGCCAACACCACATTTCAAATGCATCTATTCTTTGTCTGTCAGCTGCCTTTATCGTCCATGTTTCAGCGCCATAAAGGAATATAGAACTAAGGTGCGGACGATGTGTATTTTGGTGCGTCTATTGACATTACTGGTCTTCCATATCCGATTGAGCTGATTCATGACTGTTTTGGACATTCCAATGCAACGACGGATTTCTGGTTCGCAGTTTCCCCTTTTATTAATGAGTGCCCCAAGGTAGACGAATTCATCTACGGTATCATAGTCGTTTAGTGCATTAGTGCGGGGAATCGTTGCGAATCGGTCGACGTACATCAGCTTTGTTTTGCGTTTGTTGATCGATAGTCCCATTTCTTGACTAACTGTTTCCACACGTAAGAGTAGGTTCACCATTTCGGACTCCGAAGCGGCGAATAATGTAGCGTCGTCCGCGTAGCGAAGGTTGGATATTTTGTTGCCTCCTTTTTTGACACCGCCGTCCAAACCATCCAATGTTTTACACATTATCTGTTCTCCATAGATATTGAAAAGGATGGGTGAGATTACATATCCTTGCCGCACACCTTTCTGAAATTCAAATAAGCTGGACTTCCTGGTCCCCAGTTTTTCAGTTCCAGAACTTGATTCGTATAGGTAATAATGTAAGAGTGATAATCTGATTTGGTACTCCTGTGTCTTCTAGCACTTTCCATAGTTGCCGCCACCTTACGCAATCAAATGCTTTCCGGTAGTCAACAAAGCACATTACCACGGGGATGTTGTATTCATAGCATTTTTCTACGATTTTCCTAACATTTAGGATCTGTTCTCTGGTCCCTTTGCCTTTGACAAAACCAGTTTGTTCTTTCGGTATCTGCCAGCCCAAGAAGGATCGAAGTCGGCCATTTAATATGTGCAATAAAACTTTGCTAGTGTGTGATATTAGAGCGATGGTTCCATAATTATCAGAGATTCTTGCAGTTCCTTTCTTGTGAAGAGGTAAAATAGATGACATTGTCCAATCGGCTAGTCATTCGCAAGTTTTTCACACTTCATTACAGATAGCTGGTACTTATTGGCATGAGCTTCTATATCTTTCCACATTTCTTCAAAGTAGTTGTTTCCATCACGTCGACAACGTAGTTGAATTTCTTTATTCACACATCACAAGCATCACAAGCAGTTGATGGTCACTGCCACAATCAGCTCCCGGAAATGTTCAGACATTTGTGACGGACGACTTCCACCTATAGGGGACTATAATGTAGTAAATTTGGTTGCGATATCGGTCTCCAGGTGACTTCCATGTGTAGAGTCGACGTTTGTGGTGCTTAAAGCAGGTGTTAGTTACCATATTACGTTCTACACAAAAGTCAATGAACTCTTTCATCATTAGAAACCTGCAATTACACAGAGTGATAAAGGCTATATATGTACCGCGGGTGAAACCGGGACGAACATAAATTTGAATGTGGTCATTTCCAGGTGTGCGTACCGGCAGCGCCGTCGCTGTGCCTGCGCGGGCCGTGCGCGCCGCTGGGCGAGTGCCGGCGCGTGGCGGGACGACGCGTGGAGCCGCCCGCGCTGCCCGCGCCGGCCGCGTGCTGGCCCGGCGCGCGGGGCTCCCCGCCGCCCGGATGTGCGCGCGCCGAGCTGCGCCTGGCCCGCGAGCGGCTCGCCCGCGGCGCGCACGTGGAGCGCGCGTGCGCGGCGCTGAGGCGCGCGCTCGCCGCCGCGCTGGCTGACCGCGAGCCGCCCGCGCCACCGCTCACTCTGCTCTGTGATCTCGCTCCCGATGATGACGACGCCCTCGATCTTGCCCTCGTGAGTTGCTCAACCCGGGATTTTAGAATATAGTCTAATTTGATCCTAATTTATGTATTTTTTTATTATTAACATACAAAAGTGAGTCCCTCACGCGTCCCTGGGTCTTTAGTAATCTACGATCTGGCTGCAAAATCTCTACGTTCACAGCGTAGTTAATCAAATTCATATATTTACATTCATTTATGATTAAGAAAATGTATGGATAATAGCTGCGCCGCGACTGTTTCGCAGCCAGTTGGAAACAGGTGTATTTATACGTTCATTCGCATGTTAATTATATTAAATTTTAATATGAAATGAAATGAAATGATTTATTTATTCCATATTTAAACACTACAATCAAATATATATACTGTTATATACTATATATATATATATATATATATATATATATATATAATTATATACTGTTTACAAATGGCCGCAAATTAGGGTTGCGAGCTGTTAAACACTCGAGGTATTCGAGATAAAGTGAAAGAGAGGTAGCGCGCAACACCACTTATTAAAAGAAAATGGCCTGTGCCCACATTTGTTTTATATAAAGACAACCTTCCAAGTTTCAAACGTACGAATGTAAATCTATATCTCAAAAAGACTGAACTATAAAAATTATAAATTGTGAAATTTTTCCCTTTTGCAGTGGGCAGGTGAGGAAGAAAGCACCGAAGGCCCAACGGGCGAGGAGACCAGCGCTCTCGCGAGCGCAGTGCGGGCGCTCAGCGAGCTCGTGGCACGGCGGCGCATGGCGCAGCACGCACTGCTCGGCGCCGCGCTGCGCCTGCGCGTGTCGCCCGGTGTCGAGCCGCCCGCCGCCGGCCCCAGCGCGCCGCCTGACCCGCCCGCTAGCTCCGGAACCATGCTGGCGCTGGCCGCCACGCTACCTTTGCTGTTGTTGGGCGGCGGCGCGGCGGCGGCCTTGCTCGTGCGCCGCCGTCGTGCCGCCGCCGCCGCAGAGCGCATGCGCCGCCACGACGAGGAGAAGTCAAACAACCTGCAGAACGAAGAGAACCTGAGGCGGTACGCGAACCCGCTTCGCGAGGAGCGCGCGCGCGACGCCGACGAGCTGCCGCGCGCGCACTCGCTGTACAAGGCGCAGAACGCAGACGCTCGCAACAACACGCCGCCGCGCGACAAGGAGCTGACGAAGCGCGCGCTCCCACCGCCGGAACCGCCGCCTGCGCGCCACCCGCCGCCCGAGCGCCTCA